>NW_025110747.1:0-57223 GCF_011392965.1 Frieseomelitta varia
TTTCGTTCGTCGAAAAAAAAAAAAAAAAAAAAAAAAAGAAGAAGAAGAAACGATTCACCTTTCCATTAAATAGAAACGTGATTCAAACGAGTATTTATAATAACATTCGTACAGTGATATTTAAAGCGGCAATGTGATACTTACTTGACGATTTCCCGTGCTTACGATCGATACAATTAATACCAATTGGAAAACAAGTACCCAATATACAAAGACTGAGACAGTCATGTTTACCATTGATTCTTCATAATGTCTTCTTGCTGTTTAATAGTTAATCGTATGGAATTACGATGTTGTTTTACTTTACGCGTATTATCCGACCGAGAAGATTTTCACGAAATTGGTGTATGCGTTCGGCGTGTTTCATCCCTGTGTGGTAGCCGCCGATTTTCACCATCGATCAATGCGAAAATCGGCAAGGTGGTAGACGCGCAACTGAAGACTACCGATTGATGAAAAAGCGGTGCGTCAATCGCGTCAACGAAAGCGGGGAAAGGAGTGAACGACGAGAGAACGACAAAGGCAGAGGCGACGGAAAGGAAGAAACACAGCTCTTACACAAGACACAAGGCGCGCACTGTTCAAAGGCCTTCCACTATATGTATAGTTGTGAGGTTCTGTCCTCACTATAATGGCCAAGCAGTGGTAGTGGAGAGGCTGGAGAGGTTGCGCGCCGGATGACAGAACACTACGTCATTGTACAGGCTGTGTGTTGTACGGTTTACGACTTAGGGTTTCTTACTTAGCGGCAGTTCCCGCCCTATCGCTTTTCCTTTTCTCTGTCACACCGATTTTGTTTCGTTCTCTTCTCTCTACTTCCCTCGTTTGTACTACAGTTCCTCTAGCCACCCTCCTCTAACCCGATAGCCCTCCAATTCTTGAACGTATTTCTGTAATTCTTTCAACAGCTACGTTCCCATGAGATTCCAATTGTTTCTCTTTTGCGGCGTGTACGCGCGCATAGGATTGGAAGGGAATGCGAATCCTCGCATTGTCGCAATTTTCCATTCGGTTTGCGGTCTTCTGTGAAAGACTTGATAATTGTGTAGAAGCAAGGAATTCCTCGATTGTCGCGAGCATCATCCTTGATTAAATGACACGTATCGCGATATCAGAAATTTAAATATGTACAGCGTGTGGAATGCAATAGAACGCGTCCTGGCTATTTTTAGGTGGGCAGATTCAAAAATACATCCGCCGTGCATTAAATATAACTGGAGATGCACGCACGCGGAATGCAGTACGACGGCACGCGAACGAGCGGTCGCTCGCAAATATGCAAATCCTGGCGTCAAAAGTGTAGCGCTTTCGTCGTTGATCATCTTATTTATCGTCCCAGTATTTTCGTATGAATATTCGCCTCTACCTTTTGCTCGTGTTTCGCCGTGATGAACCATCGCGTGTAGAACCAAAGGATGAGAAAGCTAAAATTATTATCTCGGACAAATTGGTCGGATCAGTGGGAGGCGTGCGATTCCAAAGGCAGCTAACTAGAAAACAGGAAGACAGATAGTGGCGGCGAGGAAGACGATCAAATGGAGATTATCTAACCGTGCGTAATTTTCGTTTAATTTCTCACGTTTCACGCTGTGTTCCACGTGAACTCCGAACTACGATCCACGATTCCACCATGATTCCAGGTCATTAAACTAATCTGTTTACGTTCTTGACACGTGAATGAATGAATGCAGCAATGGAGCGAAACATTGTTACGAACAAAGAAACGAAGAAAAAGCGAAAGGATGAATCGTCGACATATTCATTGGCGAAAATTAGCGAAAAATTTCTCGGTAGTTCAGTGCGCCATCCGATTTCACGTCGATGTCGTTTATTTATTTAATCGTCTGCTACTGTCGTACGCTGCTGATACCTGGTTATGAGAATAGGTAAAAAAAAAAAGCGGCACTTAATACCGGAAGTATTGTCATTCCACAAATATTTTTCTGGATCCAGTGGCGCCAAAGTCATCGTCTCGAGCACTGTCACCGTCACGTTTATTTTATTGGCTTGCTCTTAAAGTTTACGCCTCGATTTCGTTGCTCATCCAAAATTTCTTTGCGACGGAATTTCTCCCAATTCTGGAGTGACACGCGATTTATTAAAATTAATAATTTCAAACGTATTTCAACGGAACCCAATAGCATCCTACAACTCACAGCATAAATCTCGTTCGACCATGATGGGAGTATGAGAAGGAGCAAGTTATTACGCGTAAAAATGGTTCAATAGCTTAAATACTACAATAGTTTTATTTGTTATAATTAAAATATAAATAATTCTAACGTTCTACGACACAGTAGTATATACAATGATCGAGACGACGTGATTATAATAATAATTTAATGACAATATAGGATACGATGTAGACATGCTAATCATTGATACGTATAACCCTACGCGAATTTAGGAATGTTCTTATGTACAATGTTAGGACATCGATCTTCAGATAAATCTCTAGGAATGACTCTCGTGCTAGTGTGTAAAAATCATTTTTACCTGATATATATATTCTGCCGCTCTTACTTTTGCTCTCTCTCTCTCTCTCTCTCTCGCACGCATACACTTCCAGTTTCTTCTTTTTTCTCACACACACATTTATTCTCCCCTTTTCAATCATCATTGAGACATATGTTGATGCTTGATTCGCTTCTTTCTTCCTAAAGAGAAGAAAAAAGAAAAAAAGAAACGATGAAATGTCCTTAACGACATCCGCAACGATCTGCGATCATGTCTTGATAAACTTTCAGGACCACGTTCTCGTTGTCATCAAAGAACAGAATGGTCGTGCCCAATAGTTTCGTTGGTACGCAGCAAGGTCTCTCGACCCCTTTCACCAATCCCATTTTATGAACGATTCCCTGAACAGTCGCGTGATTTGTCGGTTGTTGATCTTGACTCAACGGCGATTCGCAGATACCTTTGCAATGATAGGCTGAATAACCAAGCGGAGCGATGATAGAAGAGGAGAGACCGATTTCCTTGAAATCGACGTAGAGCTCGTGCCTCGTGCATTCGGTGACATTTTGTTGGACAGACGCGTGACTTCTAGTCGATCGTTTCTCGCGAACATTTTCGTTCGATAACGACCTCTGACGAACTATTTCTCCTATTCTTTCGCGGCGCATCGCTCGCTGGTACACGCCTGTCGACGTTAAAACGTGCGACTTTCTCGGATAGAAAATGGTTTCTCTCCGATGTCGTCCGGACGATTCTTCTGCGAGATCTCGAGTCCCTCGAATTGCTTGAGTCACTACATCACGCCCAACTATTCCCGTTCTCTTCTTTCTTTGGAAGAATTCAGATTTATTTTCGTTCTCCCATCGAGCCTCTTCCGGCTGACCTTTTCCCCGATCACGTTTCTCGACATTTTTATCACTGTAGTCATTCTTCAAGTCATTCTCGTCCTCGTCCTCGCGCGACGTTTCTTCAATCTCGTTGTTATTACGATCGTCTCGGTGTTTTTTCCCGTCGTCGTCGAATAGTACTAAAATGGGCTGTTTGCTATGATGATACTCGTTTCGTCGTGAAAACTCCACCACCACTTGATCCTCGAACACGGTAGAAGCGGTCACCAAAAGTCCAAGATTCGGTTCCCCGGTTAACCAGGCAAGAACAGCGTGTTTCACATTAAATATCTGATGGTAAAAATAAATTATTTAACACGGCCGGAAATTTAGCATTTCTCTCCTTTTTTCAATTCCAAAATTCTGAAACTTGCCTGCCAACCAGATGCATGCGCTCCGACATACCGAACGTTCAACAGTCTGTGAAGGTCGGGAACTTCTAAACTTTTTTCATCCAAGACTTGATACACTCTTATCTAAGGTAAGATATATACCTCGTCAACAGAATCCTTTAAAAAGTCAACAAATTACGATTGACGTGCGTCTACTTACCAAGTAGTAGGGAGAAGCTAAAATGGACGGATGCATTATTTTCAAAGGTGTCCTTTTTCGATAGAGATGGAGCTCCGCCTCCAAAACCGATTCGTTCACTTCTAAGCCCGTGATATTGAAGAAGTATAATCGCGACACGGTGGTATCTGTGTGAAAAGTTTTCGCTTTTAGTAAAATTTCACTTTTGGCTGGAGTTATGTTACAGGGTCGCGTTTACCTCTTTCGATGAAGCTGCGAACAACCTTGGCATTGTATGGATTTTTACCTCGCGTTACACCGCTGGGATCGGCGACATTATTATACAGTTCCACCATAAATTGCGGCGGCACTTTACGACGTCCTGTTTTCTCACCATGACTCCGAATACCAAGAACCTGCAACGATTTCATCGTCTAGTTAACATAGTCGTTTCAAACGTGCTTCCTCCGCGAGTCAAATATTACTTAGTCGTTTCACTCTTATTTCTAATCATTCGGAAATGAGAGTTCCGTTCTCACCAAGTTCTCACAAACAGCAAGTTATACGACACAATTATCTGGAGACGGACCTGTTGCAGTTTTTCTAAAGCCTCGTCCCGATTAGCGTCGTGCTCGCTCCCTTCGCTCAAGCCATCCAAGGACCACGGATTGACAAATTCCTCCACGCTGGTATTATCATCTTCGGTAAAGCGACTTGGGTGTGCGTGCACGTTGAAAGTGCACGATAGAAAGAGTATCGCCAAAAGGGAAAATCGTACGTCACTCGACATCATTCTCCTGTGTGGAAAACAGTTCCGAAAATAGGCTCGCAACGCGTAATCTCTGCAGACTCGCTCAAAGAACGGCCCGATGACAGCGGTTGAACATCGACTGAATATCTGCGTTAAGTCTGTGACAAACGCTTCTTAGCGGGCAGGAGGTTTGCCGAACCGAACGGAACGCTAAGTAGCATATGGGAGATCTTGGCTGCGAGGAGTCACCTTTATGCTATGCCGGGAGTTGCCTCCCCCGCATTGCTCCCCGCAGCGACATCGGCTTCTCTCACGGGACACCGACGCGACGCTACGCGACTTGACGCGATTCAACGCAACTCGACGACGCGGTTTTCCTTTCTCTCCCCATTTGTTTCTTATTAAGCCATCCTAGGCTACCTTCCATCGTCCTGGACACATCGACCACGCATCGCGTTTCTCTCTTAATTCTCTTGCGGAGGAGATTCTTTTTTAAAAAATTGTACGCCTTGTGTGCTTTTCGACGAGAAATTTTGCATCTCTCTGGAAATAAAATGACACTGCGTGATTAAAAAAAGAATAGATAGAGAAATGAAGACAAGGTAAGGATCGATTATAAGCGATGGCGTTCCGAGAAGAAGATCGAAACGTACGAGCAACGGGATGATGACATCGTGGATCTATTAAAAAAAGCTCGTGCTTCCTAAATTCCGTAGATTCGTGAGTGGCGAGTCATGTGGCTCCACGCAGCAATATTTAGATATCGCGAATAATCGGTTGTTTTCCTACGAGGACGATGACGGATCTCGCGAGGGTGTCAGCGTGTATTTTCGCCTCCGTTCGAACGTCGGGCACCGACTTCGACCTCGTTCTTCTCGTTGCATTATTCGTACGTGAACGGAAACGACGTAGAGAATAGTTGTAAGTACAAATGTTGGCTAGTGCCATATTCGCGAAAGATACCATTTTATTGCGCCTTACCAAATGTAATCCCACTTTTGTCATCTTCCGTCATGGAGAGGGGATTAATCGCGTAACTGGAACTAATTCCAACTTGTTAAACGTTCCTTAAAAAATTAATCCGATTGCCATGAAAATTGCAGAATCATTTAATACGACAATTGACATTAGCAAACGAAACGGATAGAACGCGATGGACATGGACTAGTTTCAGAGCGGTTGACGTTTTCTAGAAAGTCATTGTATTTATTTGTCATACCAATACACGGTGCATGTAGGAACATCGAAATGGTACTTTGTATTTACGCGACGCATAAAGTAACCTAAATATCTCTATAAGTCTGTTTTATTGGTCCGTTGATTTCAATAGATCTCTCTCGATCTTCTCTATTTTATTCAGACGCAGGCGCACTGTGTAATTTGAATAATTTCTCTCTTCGATCCACGACGAGTCCTGAAAAAAAAAAAAAAAAAGAAACGAAAATATCTCACTGAGCGTTTAACCGCAGATTTGATTAATCTTCATTCCCGAATACCTGTATTCGTGAACTTTGAATCTAGCTGGTGTACAAGTATGTTGCTTTGAATACAAGGCGGCCAAGCATCTCGATGGTTCTTTTTTGTCCCTCAAAAGACACATTTCCGTCTCATTCCCTGGACACGTCCCAACACATTGTCCAACGTTAATTTGCTATTTGTGCAAATGCGAAGACAACGATAAATTCTAACATGATCATAGTGGCAGTCTCAAATGGTGTGGGAACAGAAAATTTACCCGAACGACTGGCCTAACGTCCGTTGTGTTCGTGCCATCCTTAATTTCGACCTCGCTAAAATCTAGAACGGTCTCCATGTGATCCATTTTGTGACATGTTCCAGCACAGCCACATTTCTCAATCACTTGATACACTTCGTCTCCTGAAATATAACACGATAAACGTACCTATCCCGATTGAAATTACAACATCTATCGCAAGTGTAAGAGATCTGACATACCATTCGGTCCTTTGATGCTAACCGTGCTGTTTCTCACCGGCTTGCACCCGAGATCTTTTAAAAGGCACGTCGACGATTATCGATAAGAGGACTACGAGCAAATGATATATCGAGCGAAAGAAAATTAGATACCTTTAGCACAGTGACCCATACATACTCCGACGTCCATCACGGCCTGATGAGGAGTGCCAGAATGGACGAGATGCGTGAAGGATTCTCGCCGACAGGACGAATCCGGCGTGCATTCGCAAGCTTCTGTGACTTCGATCACGCGAACCCCTTGGATTGTCGATACCCTCTCTAGTTTCGCCGCGTTTGGACGACAATGCGATTCTGGGAAACATCTCTGAGGGAAACGAGAAAAGATGAATTCCATTGAATACGGTGAAAACGGAAACTTGGATATTTCAATCGGATGGGATCTAAGATATTGCTAAAAAGGTAAGGAGGAAGAACACGGAATGGCTGGCCATGTATCACACAGCGAAACACTTTATCGATACAGATATGCTGAATGAGCAAAAGCAAGCACGCGACTTCACAGAATTCGTACTTTATTTCGTCGTACATTTACCGAGAAAGTATCGATAGTATCCACGGAGGAATTCATAATACTCTCATACCGTGCGCCTCGTTATCTCGTTCGGACGTTTTCTTTGGTACTCGATTTCTTTCGTGGCACGCGGGCCATTTAATTATTCTCGCTGCGGGATAACACCGACCGTTATCTTTGTCCGATCAAAGGCATCGGTGCGCTTTTATCCCCTTTTCTTCTCTCTCGTTTATCCCCCTGGTGATATTTCTGGCTAAGAATATTTTCTAATAAATTCTGTTCCCAGATACATCCATCCTCGAGATCCCAGGAACGTGATTCGGGATTTAGTAGCTGGCCAAGCTGGCGCCGGAGCGGTGACCTGGCACGATGCGACCTTCCAAGGACGTACGACACAACCTCCACTTTCTGCATATCGCGTGCAACATTTTTTTTTTTTTCTGCTCAAGCCTGTTTCATTCCCGCAGTGTGGGTGTTGCAAGATCATAAACCACCGATTTGGTTGAATCAAGTGACGAAAATAGCTTCCTCCTCGAGAGAACGGTCGTTCTCGAATTGTACTTATTACGGCATGTTTCATTTACCATTCCAATTAGAGTCCACTGCAGTTCTATCGTGGACTCGATAGTCCGGCAATTCGTACACGAACGAAGTGAAAGCACGTGACGACCTCTTAACCGCGATATGATTGTCGATGAATTTTGGAAAATAGGATTAGTGCAAGGTACGTACGTATGTATGTATAAAAAGGATACGATGATCATCGACGAAGATAGACGATTCTCAATACGGGCCGTAAAAGTCGCGAAGATCGTACAATCGCGCGATGCTGCGTGGCCGCATTCCAGCTGGCGGATTGGTCGATCCCATGCGTCATAAATCTACATGACGTTCCTGCCTTTTTCGCCCTTCGTATAGCCCTTGGCATAAGGTAACCTGCCATGGCAACGTATATATCGCGTTAATTCTTTTTTCTGCTTTTATTTGCGAATTTGATCTTTTCGTCTGGTCCGTTGTTTTTTCTTTGACACGCCGTCCCACTATTCGAACAGAATTCCTCGACGTCCACTCTCAGTTTTTCGAGCTTACTGCGAGATCGATCCTTTCGCTATACACCGGCTTGTTTTAGTGAAACTTTCCAACGCTTTTCAACGCTTTTTTCAAAATTTCTGTGAATTCTGAAATCGTTTTCTTTTCTTTCAATCCCTTCACTTACTATTTTCTTCTCAGTCTTCAATGCAAAGCATTATTGAAAACATTATATAGAATTTAGTATTTATTAACCAAATTCAGTTTGAAGAATTAAATTGAAAATTCATTTCAAATCGAAACCACAATTCCAAGAAACGTCGCAAGTGTAACTCGATATTATAACTCAAAGGGTCTTGATCGTAAAAATAAGCATGTTCGTGACAATGAATTTGAAAAGATTCCAGGTCGACGAATTCAACAATTTCACGACCGGTTCGATAAACTCCACGATGGCTGTGTGTCTTTTTGTTGTAAACTCGATGCGCTAAGGCGGGCATCAACCAAAAAGTTTTTTGCACCAGGTGCATCCTGCGGCCATGAGTCACGCGTTACACACACATCTATGTGCCTCCGTAACCCTGCGTTCCTTTATTAAACCGAAATGTTTAAAGGCAGAAATAATCGTACGAAAAATGATTTACCTGTACAGTAGGTCGACTCGCGTCTCCTGGATCGTCCAGCACGTGTCGTGGACATAGTTTACGACAATGGCCCGCGTCAATTTGGATAATTTCGCCCGATATTCCTGTTGAAATAAACACGGCTGAATGAAATATGGCTGAAAAAGATTAGCATTAACGATAAAGTGTGGCTGGCGAGGTTCAATGAAATTTCAATAGTGCCGTAGGATGGTGTTGTTGACGGTATGCGCTGTGCCGTTCGCACGCGATCCACCGTACAAAATTTACGACCAGTATCGCGCTAAATAAGTTAACGAGATGTATATAAAAAAATCGTCTGTAGTGTAACCGTGCTATTTTTTGCGCGAACGCGTGGGACATGGAATGCGTTGACTCCTTGGTGATTCACATTACCCTGGACCTTTAGCTATTTCATTGCCACCTTTCGTACAAACGGCATTACCTCGAGATCTACCAGAGTATTTCACAGATTCGCGCCCAATCGGGTTAAATAGCCATTGCTCGATTTGATCATTTCAGATAATCGAAGACAGAAAAATGGTAGGAGTGCTGGTTACGACGTTGATTCAAGAAGTGTCGGCCGAGAATGCCAGACGTCGATCAAACAAAAAAATTGTCGTTTAATTGACAATTGATCACATCTCGATGGAGATGATGTTTCTTCGGTCGTTTCGCAGAACTGACCGCTTCGGCGAAAACTTAATTATTCGCTCGCGAGGGGCGTTAACATTCGACGAATCACAAACTCGGTCCTTTGATCGGTTCCCACCTACAAGCAACGGTATAAGATCGAATAATAAGTTCGAACCAATTTCAATTAGGCCTCGCGCTATTTTAATGCGATAGTTGGCAATGATAAGTCGATCAAATGTTTTGATCATGGGCACCACGAGAACACCGTCACCGGATGCTTCATCCTCTCGATCGGCGTCAATTGATTGAACACCCGATATTAATTTACCGGATCAGATCTAGCAACAAGGCCACCAGCGTTTACCACTCATGAATATGGGGCGGCAAGAACGAAAAAACGAGGGAACATAATTTACATTTAGCTTGCATTTAGGTTGCTTAAAATTACGCAATTTCACGCCGAATCTCTTTTATGTCACCTCACGATCCTCCGTGCATCGTGTTATCCATATTTTTCCTTAAATCCGCTTACCGTATCCAACATCGATCATTTTTTCGTGTCGGGCGCAGCACACATGTTCCCTCTGTGTCCTGCCTTCGTTGCCTTCATTCTGGTCACCGATAGCTGAAACAGAAACAATGTCCTCGATGCGGATACCAAACTGATATCAAACTGAATCATAGAGTGAAGTCATCTGATACATGATATTTTTTAAAAACATAACTCTTGGCTAAAAGAACATTTCTGAAATCTCAAACATTTTAAAACTATGCTCTCTTCCTTTGTAATATCGGAAAACAGAGTATCCATCAGAGTACATGTATATTTTTATTACAATTAATAATTCTAAAGTGTTATAAAGTAATTAAAAACAAGAATTATGCAAATTCGCAGACAAGAAAAAAACGGATTCCCACTTATTTTTTTACTGAGACTTGTTTTTTCAAATTTTTTATTTTTTGCACATTGGCACATACAATCCATCTCATCAGCCCCTTAGCCCACCAGTAACATTCTGTGCACTGAACTCATTGCTCACAGTATATATTGGAAGAATATAAATTTGTGCGAAAATTCCGCATCGTAATTTTCTTTATAATCGTTTTCGTCATCCAAAACAATATCTTCATCACTTTCATTATTTGAACTTTCATTTACAAGTTTCCTTCTAATGGATTTTTTAATTGTTGCTGTTCTCTTGTTTAATGCTTTGATTTTATCTCTTTTCTTTTAGTTTTTCTTTGATGACGTTAGTTATTATAGCAATACTTCCAGAACGTTTATATTCCTCAATGGAAATTTTTGATAGTTTATAGTTCCGATTTCTTGGCTTAACACAGACTTTCTACCAAGAGGGCTTTGATATCAATTCTTCAGAAGAAAAATCGGTATCTTTTATATAACATTTCAAAGTTATTGTTAGGAACATTGAAAAATTTCGCCGCCTTTTTACAACCCATATTAATTTTTCGAACTTTAATTACCAATACTATCCGATCTTTATCCCATTCTTTCCGTTTTTTAGCAGAATCCGCCTAGAAAAGTGAACATAATTGGATGTCTTATATGAGATCTGTCTCATAATAAAAAACAATGACAATTGTTTAAAGATTAACCATTCATTATTTTACAACATTATAATCAGTAAATTTTGAAACTTTACTATCTGCACTATATAATAATACCTAAGGAAAATGATTAAACACTTACCCTATTGAAGGTATTTATAATTGAGTAAAAATCTTTTTAAAAACAACTCACTAACATACGTTTCTTCGAGGTATTCAACAGTTGCTAAACAACTGATAAATGCTTAGTTACGTGCAAGAGAACATCGCGATCACATTCAATAGTTCCACAACAAAAATAAGGTGGGCTGTCATATTAGGAGAGATCCCATTAGACAACTTTACCCTACTTGTTTGAAGACTATTTAAATAAACTTAAATTGTACGAGTTGAGTGAAATATAAAATGTATATAAAATGTGTATAAAACCACATAACAGAAAACTGAATAGAAAGAGAAGGGAGCAGAGAGGATGAATCAGAACGAAAATGTACGATGCGGTACCTACCTAATCGCAAATTGGCGAGGCAAATTAAAGTGAAGCCACCGAATATGGCCCACCGACCCCTCGTAATTTGTATTCGCATCGATACAAATAGCGACAGACGTAAATCGATGAATGCGATTTACCGTGACGAAACGACGGGTTCGTGTATCAAGGATGCACGAGTTGTTTGCCGCTTAAAAAAATACGTAATAGCGTTTAGTAATAACGTAGGTGCGGAGCACCATATGAACGAAAATTGTGCTAATTTGTCACAGTGGTTATTATCTCATTACTCTATATATGCCCGTGCGCGGATGACTAGAAGATTCGTGATACACGGAATACTCCTGGACTCGCACGTACACGACATGCAAAGCGGTACCCCAGAAAGGACGCACCGTGCGATCGATCACGATCGATTGTTGCCCACGCAGGTTGCGATCTGCGAGAAGACTGGCCGTCTGAAAGCCGCTGGATCTCGTTCAGACGGAGAGGCGTCCGGCTGACAGGCGGATCTCTATTAATCTCGTTTAGTACGGGAACGTCGGCCCGCTTCGTGACGGCTGGCCCGTCCATCCATCGGTCTTTTGCCTCTTGCCTGCCGCGATCCCTGATGCGCCTGATCCCTGATATGCTGCTGATTTTATGCTCCACCGAATCTGATTCATCTCTCGTCTGGATCTGAATCTCATTTAAGGAATAACAAATGCATTACCTGCAATTGTATAAATTGCAATCTATTTTAAATTGTTCATTTTTTTTTTTACAACGGTTAGAGAGAGAGAGAGAGAGAGAGATAGAGAGATAGAGAGAGAGAGAGATTGAATCGATAAGTCTCCTCGGCTTCTCAAACCTGTATTCGCGATATTCTGTTCCTACCTTATTTTTTACATTCATCCACGAGAATTTTATGAGCTCGATGTATTGGAATATAATATGCGAAACTTAAAAAGAAAGAGAGGTTAAGAAAAGAAAGATCCTACATCCTTTACCTCGTATATCTTTTTTTTTTTTTATCACAAAGTAGAACTCTTTATGCTCGATAGGAGACTGTATCCTTTCTATTAGTATTTGAAGATCTTCATAAACACTCTATATTGTTTCGAAATTTATTGTCTATTTATTGTCTATTAATTACATATTTTCTTTATCCTTTTGATCTACAGACTACTTCCCTCCAAGTAAAACAGTTTTATTTATTGGCGCGCTAATTTATGAAATTTAAAACTACGGTCTAGCGTTTTTTCAATTGTGTCTAAGAAACAATAAAAATTTCAGATGTTAAGATAATATCTTTTCACATATGAATGAAATAAATATATTTGTTAACTACTGTCATTATTCAGTTAGAATTTCTGTAGATGTGTTGCACTCTGAACGGACACGTCTATCATATTTGATTATTTCATTGCAAATATTTCTATGAATTTTTGTGTTTTATACCAATTTTTATATTAAAAATCACAACTTAGAAATAATTGTATAAATTCGTACACATTTCATAAAAAGGTACGTTTTTTTCTTTTATCCCATTTAATACAAAATACTTATATATAATTTAGAGGTTATGTTCTCTCAGTTAAATATCTATTTATTTTAGTATTTTAAATAATAAATATGTCCCATAGAATTACATTAAAATATAGTAAAATAGGAATATTTTATGAATTATTTTTTTATTGTTTCAGAATGACTTCAAAGGCAAAAGAAAGTGGGAGAAAAAGTATTTCTCCTTGGATGACATGTGTAACATGTCAGAGCATCTTAACACAAAAAGATGTAACAGTGCATGGCACTAATTGTCCGCCAAATCTTAAAACATGGAATCATGATTTCATTTATAGTGGTATACTATATAGTACCATGGAAACATATAATCCATTAGGTATATATGCTTTTACATTTACCATTTTTTTGTATCTTTTTTTATATAAACGTTTTTTGCATAGAACAGCCAAAAAATATTCATGTAAGGACATTTGATGACATGGCGTTTATATCACAGTCTGCTTTACAATTATGTGAAATTGCAATAGGAGATTATGTTCTTGTGACTGCTGGCGACAACAAAGCTGTTAAAACTGCATGGCCAACTAAAGATAAAAGTTTAACAAGTGTTTCGTTAACAAAACATGGTAATAATTTTTATTGAATCTTCTCAAGTGTGTATAAAAATTATATTATTTATACATCTTTTATAGCAATAGAATTAAATAACCTTCGAGGCCATGTTAAGATCGAAAAATTTAACTTCTGTGTTAATGTCGCCAAGGAATTTGTAATCCGTAGTGTTGGGAAACATACATTACAAGAAGCAACCATGGAACTTGACATAATAATTAAGAATCACAATGAACAAAAGGTATTTACCATAGGTAATAAATTCAGTGTGCCTTTCTATGGCAAAACATTAATTTATAATATTGTCAAAGTTGTATCAGATGATTATAAAAATAATAATTTATCTGATCAATTGAAACAATTAAAAATGACAGATGAAGTACATGAACCCAAATTTTATAAAGCACTTTACAACACAAAGTGGACAATTTTAAGTGAAGAGCAAGAAAAGAAACACTGCAAAAGATCTAAATTTAAGATACAAGATGTTGGTGGATACGATAATGTAATACAAAATATCAAGGATATTCTTGATATCGGGCTTGGTCAATGCCAAAGTATTGGAGACTTTTATGTTAGTAAAGGAATATTATTATATGGTACTGCTGGTGTTGGTAAATCTATTATTGCCAATGCTTTAATATCTGAATATGATATCAATTCTATCACTATTTATAGTACCGACATTTATAGTAAATCACTAGGCGAAACAGAAAGAAAATTACAAGATATTTTCGTGGAAGCTAAAACTAAAGCTCCAAGTATTATTCTAATAGAAGAAATAGATAGTTTATGCCCTAAAAGAAGTACTTCGAGTACAGATCATGAAAGAAGAGTACTTTCACAATTAATTACACTCTTTGATGACATACAAAATGCAAATGATAATGTAGTGATACTTGCCACAACTTCGAAATTAGACCTTGTAGATAGTTCCCTTAGAAGACCTGGTAGAATAGACAAAGAATTTGAAATTTACGTGCCTACTTACAGCATGCGTGCAGAAATATTTAAAAAGATGTTATTAAAGATACCAAACAATTTATCTTCAGAAGATATACAAGATATCGCATTTGCTACTCATGGATTTGTTGGCGCCGATTTATACGGTTTATGTTCTCAAGCAATTTTAAATGCTGTAAAGTGTCATCAGAAAATTAATACTAGTTTTGATCTTTCATTAAAAGTAACAGTGTCAAACTTTGAACATGCTTTAACTGTCACAAAGCCATCAGCTATGAAAGAAGTTCTTGTAGAAGTACCGAATGTTCGGTGGTCGGATATAGGAGGACAAAGAGACTTAAAATTAAAATTAAAACAAGCTGTTGAATGGCCATTGCGTCATCCTGAAGCGTTTCTTAGGATGGGTATAACTCCACCTAAAGGTGTTTTAATGTTTGGACCACCAGGTTGTTCTAAGACTATGATCGCAAAAGCTCTTGCAACAGAAAGTAAAGTAAATTTTTTAAACATAAAGGTAAGACAGTTTAATTTGAAATATTTTCATTCTGAAAAAAGTGTTAAAAAATATATTTTTAGGGTCCAGAATTATTTTCAAAATGGGTCGGTGAATCCGAAAAAGCCGTAAGAGAAGTATTTCGAAAAGCAAGACAAGTTTCACCTTCAATAGTATTTATTGATGAAATTGATGCGTTAGGAAGCGAAAGAAGTTCTTCATCAAGCGGCGGAAGTAATGTACAAGAACGAGTTTTAGCACAGTTATTAACAGAACTCGATGGAGTTACTGCATTAGGCGGCGTTACTTTGGTGGCAGCAACTAATCGACCTGATAAAATTGATAAAGTTAGCTATATCTTCATAAATAATTATATTTAACAAAATATTTTATTAATTAAAATGTTGGAATGTACTGAAAAGCAAGTATAGTACCTGAAAAGCAAAATTTTTAGTCCAAATTTATCATTTAGGGAATATTTTGAATCGAAATCAAGATCATTTTTCACGGAAATGAATAGTTTCATCAAAAAGGATAAAATGAACCAACTCTGACTTAAACCTCTTCATTTTTTTAGTTGTGTGAGAGACTTAAACAGATTATTCAATACCAGACGTATCAACTATGTATGTTTGTCCAGATACGTGTATGTAGACAAATTGTGCAAATCTATGCAAATATCTCAAAAACTTTCCATTTCCATAAAATATAATCTGGGCTGAAATAATGAATTTAGAATAAAAATTTGGTTTCTTAGATACTACAGTACAGCTAAATATTGTTTTGTTACAGGCACTTCTTCGTCCAGGTCGTTTGGATAGGATAATATACGTGGAATTACCTGATTATGAAACCAGACAAGAGATTTTTGATATAAAATTAAGAAATATGCCAATCGCTGAAGATGTACAAATTCAAGATCTAGTTGATCTTACAGAAGGATATTCTGGAGCAGAAATCCAGGCAATTTGTCACGAAGCTGCTATGAAAGCACTCGAAGAAAACTTAAATGCTAATATAATCACCAAAGAACATTTCAAAGCAGCATTAGCCATAATTACTCCACGAACGCCGGCATCGTTAATAAATTTATATAATGAATATATAAATAAAATACATTAACTATAAATATTTATTTACATGTAATAATTGAATTTGTCTATATTTCCGAATCATTTATCGTCTGTCAATATTTTTCTATTATTTTAATACCAACCTTCAGACTCTTGTTCGGAAATTAATAAAATTTTCAGTTATATAATTACATTGACAAATGTCGGTAACGATAAAATGTGAACGACCTTTCGGTAAAAATTGTTTGAAAGATATTATTGAAAGGTACGATAATTTGATTATTTGATGAATTCAATGACAGTCAACTTAATATTCTTTTAGTTGCGGTTGCTGTCCACCAATGGACCCACAATGTCCACCATGCTCTATGTCGTGTTCGCCTCAACCTATTTGGTATTATACATGTCCTATGCCACCATGTAAATTGGAACCAAAACCAAACTGTTGCCCACCTATTACTTGCATGCCATGTTCTCCTAGTGTTCCATGCCCTTACATTTATTCACCTTGCACAAGCCGTGTCACCTGTATACCTATGCCTAAACCAGTCCCAGCTCCTTACGAAGTTGGCTCTGTCTTCAGGGTACCTGTTACTACTGGTGGATTATTTTATATTGGAACAGTCAAATGTTATCCCTGTTTACCATTTGCTTGTTAAATCATATCTCTATTTTACTCTGCATCAACAAAACTCAGCAAAACATTGATTATTATTTAATCTTAATAAATGGTACTAGTTAATCTGAGTATTGTATTATACATAAATATATACATATATACATTTTATATATAAAATATATAATTTTTTACAATTTTACAATTTTTTTTTACATTTCTTAATTTATAATTATATATTTATATGTAAATAATTTTTTACATTTTACAATAAAATTTGTAACATTTAATTTTTAAAGTCGAAAAACCTAAAATCTATTATCTTTCAAATCTACAGATAAATAAATCGTAATGAATAAAAAAATGTATGATTTCTGTCCACTACTACATTTTGATAGAATTGGTTGTACGGTAACATCTGCTTGACCTTTATTAAATACTGAACGACAAAGAAATCAATTATATTTACTAAAATTCGAAACAATAAAAGCTGTTAGGTGAAAATTTAATGACAATTTATTGTACTCTATTGTATATAATACAGATTTCACAAATTATGTTCACATCTATTGCTTGTATATTCATTAACATATTTTAATTGCATATTGGAGATTAAATCTGCGAATTCGCTACAATCTTATAATCCATGAACAAATTTAATGTACCGCTCTATTGTACAAGGAGATTTTGCGTATCGTGGCATATATAAATTACTTCTTGATTTTCTACCAAATTCACCTGTATTATCTCGACCTACCTCTGTATTTAACCTACACATTTTCGAGAAATATGTAACTGTATATTGTCGTCGTCGATAGTGTTGGCTACATGCATATGTATTGATGTATAATTTGCACGAATATATGTATATATATATACATATATATTAATAATATATGTTCATGTATAAAGAATTAAACATCCAATTTATTATATATTGTAAATTGTAAATTGTTAATGACGTGCTCTCTTATATTACACGTACAAGAAGTAAGGTTATGTTTTTATTTTGACATATATAAAAATAAGTTATATTTTCAATAATTAATCATTATGGAAGCTATATGGAACGACAAGCAATTAGAACGCCCTCCCAATGCGGTTTGTCATGTTGAACGTCAAAAATTTGGTAAGTTTAATTCTATGTGTAAATAAAATGATAAGACAGAAATTAAAAATTTCTTATACAAGAAGCAAAAAAACGTTTTATTTCATATTTATATATATATGATTTTTCTTTATTTTTATCACTGTTAGATGCAGCTGCATTTTTATTAACATTGGACAAAATTGTAAAGGATTTAACTTCTCAAGAAATGTTGCATAAAGAAGCAGCAATTTTAAGTAGATTAATTTATCGTATGAAAAGAAAATTTCGAAGTGACAAAGGCTTGAAATCAATGCTTAAAGTAAACAAAGCATTGCTCAGATATTTATCATTGTCACTTGAAAAAGAATATGAAAATTTGAAGAATCATGTTGAAATAGATCAAAAATATATTACATTATCAAGTAAACAAATGGTAGAATATGTTTTAGTTAAAACACAGGGCTTTGCAAAACTTATGTTACATTTAGAAGAGGTTTCTAGACACGCTGCATATTTTTTTAAATGTAGAATAGCTTTAGGTCATGCTTGGTCCGTTGGTATTATTTCATATGCCGTTATTAGTAGAATATGGTATGTATTTTTATATTATGAATTGCATAAATTGATAATATAGAATATTCATATATCTTACTCTTAGGATTTTATCAAGACATTTACTTAAAAAAGTATGTATATGGTATAATGACTTATATCAGTATCTACACTTATTTGAAATTGTTGGATTACCTTGGCTACCTGAAAACTATGAACTTGCAGATGATCTAAAATCATGGCTATTAGTACCATGGATAGATGAATCTACACCAAGGCATGTAAAACAAATAAATATATTTTATACAAAAAAAACTATTTTATACAAGACAATTACTGTTAATTAATCTGTATTTTTATAGTGTTCCCAATGATTATGGATTAAAAAATACAATGTTTAAATTAATTACTCCTTATGATTCAGATGAAGATTTAGCTTTTAACAATAAAGAAACAAAATCTGAAAATACAGTTTCTTCTTTGGGAAATAAAAATATTTCAAATAAGATTGCAACTGTTATTTCTAATAATGATACAGGAGGTATTAAAACTAATTTACGAGATAATCTTAGTTAAAAAAAATATTATTTGTATACAAAAATATTTATAAAATTTATTTTGCTTTGTAGAAATTGTAGATCGTCATGCTTTTGAATTAGAATGTATTCAGAACTCATCAATAACTGCTGAAAAGAAACATAAAGAAATCACAAATGTTGATAAAGCAAATGAAAAAGAAAAAGTAGCAAATTTTATGAATAGCCATCGACAGTTTTGTGTCGAAAATTTAGGAAAAGATTTTATAATTGAAAAAAAGAAGAAAAATTCTAAAATAAAAATAAAAAAATTGGGAAAAAAAGAAAAATTAATTACTTTCGATAATATTAACAATAAGTCAGATTTAAAATTACTTCTAAACAGAACATCATATCCTGGTTTGGATAAATTACAATGGAATGTAATTAAAAATAAAAGCAAAAAATTATTAGATAAGTTGGAGAGTTGTTCTGATGAAATCAAACAATCAATTCTATTTAAAAAGGTAATAAAACGTATAAAAAATTGGATTGCTTAAATATATATTGTGTGTGTATCGAACGGAAAAATACATATGTACATAAAAATAAATATATTTTTATGAAAATCGTCTTTTATTTTTATAATAGTTTTTTAAATATATCCTCGGAAAAATTAAAAAATAATAACGATAGATTTAAAATGTCCGATATATTTAATCTATTGCAGTTCGTAACTTAAGAAAATTATGATACATCAAATATTTTTACTTAGAACGACATTGCAAAATTAAGATAATTATAATTATAATTATACAATTATCCCTGAGTAATATTTTTAGTTTCAATGAAGCATACTGATATAGAAGAATAAAATAATATAGTAAATAATTAATTCATATTGAAATTCGGGTACAACCAGTTTGTATATAGCTGTGGTCTCATTCTCCATTTTAAATTGTCTTTCTCTTCAAATTGTCTTTTCTTCATGTTATTGAAGCAACAGGCACGAAATTGTCGTGTTCCGCATTTCTCGGCGCATTCTTTGCCACATTGTTCGCAGGATAAGGTTTCTCCAAAGACCCATGATGCGCATACTGTATTGCAAAAAATATATGTATTTATTTCTTATTTATTTTATTTGAATTAAAAAAACTGCTAAAAACCAGTTAGTGTTATTTAAAATACTATGACAGAATTATTTATTCAAAAAATGTATAAAGAGAACGTATTTGATGAATTTATGTATGTTATGACTAGCGCGTATCGTTCATCGATGAATTTCAAACAAGTAATTACAAGTTATTGCATTTATATAGAACGCAAGCTTATGCATACTTCGATTAGAACTTCTTCCTCTTTCTGGTTTATGTTAATTACGAGAAAATATTTAAAAAATCGATCGCAATTTTTTTATTTTCTGTCTTTTACTGAAAAGCACAGCAATATATGCAGCAACATTATAAAGACTGTTTTAAGTGATTCATTCTTTAATAATGTCGCCTTCTTCAAATGAAGATTGTACTACAGTATCTAATTCGATTTATTTTGAATTTCTCTCAAAATCTTCTGACACAATAGCTATTTCATGCATTTCAGGATCAACTCACAATACATAGTAAAAATATTTTCTATTATAAAAATTGATCGCAATTTTTTTATTTTCTGTCTTTTACTGAAAGGCACAGCAATATATGCAACGACTTTATAAAGACTGTTTTAAGTGATGCATTCTTTAATAATGTCGCCTCCTTCAAATGAAGATTGTACTACCGTTTCTAATTCGATCTATATTGAATTTCTCTCAAAATCTTCTGACACAATAGCTATTTCATGCATTTCAGGATCCACTCACAATACATAGTAAAAATATTTTCTATTGTAAAAATTAAATATTGCTTACCTATGAGAAATAGCATCATACAAGTGCAATTCATTTTTTAGTTCAGTAACTCACTGTCAAATAAATTAAATATAATTATTTTATCGTCTGTTATTTTACACATGTTAAATTCGAATAAAAAAGAAAATTATAAAAAATTGATAAAATAGTACACATGTAACGCTCTAAATGTGTGTTAAATAATTTTTTTTATTTAAGTTTAAATGACACGAATTGAAATGTCAATTTTGAAAATGGTAACTTACAAATCTTTTGCGGATGAACGCCGAACGATAAATGATAATCTTTCCAAGGATCGCTGGTTGGAGAATATCTCCCCACCAACTCCTGTTTCCTCCTTAATCCTTAACGCACACGCAATTGCATTTTCTGCCTTGACATGATATTTAAAGATTTAAAATTTTGCTATAATTAAATGAATTTACTCTATATGAATATAGATTTATCAAAAATTAAAAGAATGTGATTTATCAAAATCTAGATAAAGAAGATCGTAAAGAACTTAATAATGATATAAATATAAATTAAATTTAATACATAAAAATCTCTGCACGTCTTATACATTTATTTACTTCAATAACAATACTATGTAGATGATGAAAGTGATTTCGCCAATTTTATAGTTTGATGCACTACTGATTTGTGGTAACATTTGAGCTGAAAATAGAAGAAAAATTAAGACGCACATCTATTTTCATTTTATTTTATATATCTTTTGGAACGAATCGAACTAGGATAATAAACGATTTTTTCTCTGCGTTTATAATCCGTTTCTGGTATAGAAATTTCACATTCTAATAGTAATGGTTCCAAAGGGTTCTTTACGATTGCACTGCGTGTCCCAGAGACAATATTCGTGTATCCCATTGTTTTTACAATTTTATCATGATAACTATTGACTTCAATTCCTTCTATGTAAATTCTTAGTATCGGTCGTGGCTGTCCTCCATTTGCTATACATATCAGATTCAAATGGCTTTCATTAAAAGATGAAGCGTGGATTGATAAACTAGTTTCTGGTACTGTAATAAAATATTTAACAGTAATGTAGTATATATAGAATATAAATTACTAAACTGTGATGATTACCATAAACAATCATTTTTGTTCTTCTTACGTCCTCTTCCTGAAAGGTGCTAATTATACAAGCATATTCTCCGGTCATTTCAATTATGGCCATTTTTAAACGTATGATGGATCGTGAATTAGAATATTTTAAATTTTGTTCGGGATATTCGGCCAATCCGTTTATCACTCCTACATCTTGAGGTGGCACTGTAGTTGCAATTACAATAGAAAGAAAAAAATATCATGCTCATATTGTACAAAGTAGTCTAGGTCAAAAAATTCAGATCTGTTTAAAATTACTTGGTGGGATCCACTGATATATTTGATCCTCATTATGGTACCATTTTATTACAAGACCGTTCTCATATTTGCTGACATTGTAAATGCAAGAAAGATCGATTGGTCCAGTTCCATTACGTACCACGAGCGGAACATCCAATGTGTAAATTTTTGAAGCGTATATATCTGGGAAACAGTCATAACCGTCTTAATATATTTTGAATTTATCACTTGTCAATTATAGTCAAAGATATTTTTTAATTACATATAATTAAGAGGAAAAAAATCCGGTTACCTGTAAAGCGGCTTTTCACTGCCACAGTGATAAATAGAAAAACAGTATACACGATCGACGACATTTTCTACAAAGATTAGTTTTCAGACTGATGAACAATTAAATATGCTTCGTTAAACTTAAATCAAGCGTAGGTGAAAGATTCTGCGCAGATACCGATTGTTTATAGTATAAACGTTTTTAGAATATCCCGTAACGAAAGAAATAGATTTATATTCGAGAGAAGCAGTTAACTATATTATTTGTTTCTATTAAAAATTTATAATGATTAATATTTGTTGTTTGTTTTTTCTTAAATTCGATTTGATTTCGTGATCAATTGGAATACATTCCAATAATTCTTTAAATTTCTCCGAACGCTCTTCTTAGTTAATACTCTTTCTAAGAGATGGCGATTCAGTTTCCATTAAGCATCAGTTGAGAATCTGTAACTGCTCTATAGAGTGTACACTCACTTAGTAGTTTTGGTTAATGAAATATTGCATAAACAATATAAATAATAAGAAACTATTAAAAAATTGTATACCTAAACTTTCTATTCATTAATGAGAAAACATTTAAAATGTAAAATGAATTTTTAATACTTTAAGTCAATCTTTTTCAAACAAAGTGTTCAACTGTCTAAACGATTATAGCTAATTTATGACTAAAGGAACTAATAGCTTTTAACGTTTCTATCATTTGAATACTGCTTACGATATACGGAACAATTTCCAGTACTAATATTTATTGTTGAAAGTCAATATTATTTTATCAATAATGAATGATGATGCAAGAGAAGTACTTGTTCTTCTTAATTCCTTGGGATTTGTTGGAATTACCGCTCAACAACTTAAAGCATTTATGAAAGGTAATATCGCCAATATCCTTTTTTGATTTTAGAATCGTTAATATATAAACATCTTGTGCACATTGTTGCTAATTCATATTTTTTTCTTTTTTTGGTGTAAGATTTAAAATTATACAAGAAAATAAAAGATTGTGAAAAACAACAAAAAAAGGAAGAGATTAAGAAAAAAATAATAAATAAGCAAAAAGATATGATTAAAGAAATTCTTAGAGAACAGAAAGCAGAGTTACGATCATTCGAAAACACTGTATCCACTAATTCTTCTAGTTCTTATTTTGATGATACCATTATAAAAGTACAAGTGAAAAAATTGTCAAGTGACAAAGAAAACAAAAGTCCTACAGATGTTGAAGGGAACTATCCAAATGTAAGTCATAAAGTGAATATGATACAATCAAAATCCAAATCCATAAGAGCACAAGATCAATACAATGTTAAATCTAATGTTGTATCATATAATAACATAGATGATAAAACCTGTTTGAGTAAAAATAAATACAAGGAATGTTTGAAAAAAGATTTCCATGTAGAAATGCAAAGCAAAACAAAAATACATGATGATAAAATACCAATTGGAGAAAAATCAACAGCTTTACAATCAGTTCGTCCTATGAGTGCACCGAATATTTTAGAACATCAACAAGAATATACCAGAAGTAGCCAAACAAAGAGTACATCATCTACAAAAAATACTTATTCTGGAGCAAAATCGTGTAAATTTCTATCATACATTTTTTATATTATGATACAAATACGATTTTATTTTCTTCTTCACTTTATTTTCTTTGAATTTAGTTATTAGACCATGGAGATTGCAACCGGAAGCTCAAAAAAGTAAAAATGTTAAAAAAACTGATCCTGTTTTACTTTACCAAAAATATCAACAAAAATGGAAACAAATGTCTTTTCCTGGAGAAGCTAAACATACAAGCATAAGGTGGGCTATTCGTGAAAAAATGTTAGGCGAAGATCCTCACCCAATGGTAAAAATTCTTATCACATAATTAAAATTATAGAAATATAATAATTCAGTATTATATTGTCATTAGTGTCATTGATATTTATATTTGCAGCCACTTTCTAGAAAATCAACTAGTATGCCAACATTAAGAAGGAAATGATATTTATTCAACTTGTTGGTATGAAATTTTTAATTTAAAATAAATAAATTTAAAACTGATATTGATATATTATATTGATTATATTGAATTATTGTAAGAAATTATTTACTGTTATAGAAAATAAATGCAATTTGATAAGAAATAAACTAATGTTTTATTCCTTTATTTTTTAATTTTTATTGTTGATTAAGTTTAAATTTCGACATTAGTTTATGAGAATCTGGTCTATGTAAATGATACAATATTTTGTCTTCAATCAAACGCGCAGCTCTTTCTGTAAGAACTAAGGTATCATGTTTTAACATACTGTAGACATTCAACCCTAAAAAATAAATATATAGTCTATAAATATATAATGATGCTACAAAATAACATTAAAATGTATTAAAATATAGCTTACCATATACAGGCATTAAATTTACATGTTTTATTACATCCGTAGCTTCTGTGATATTTATAGGCATGATATCATCAGTATCAACAAATAACACAGAAGGACCCCAATGTCGCTTTTCTATTAATTCCTCAACATATGAAGGTTCATTGGATGGAATTTCTAAATCATTAATAATATACAAATCATCTTGAGCCAATTTGACAGATAATGTAGACGTAAGTCCAGCCACCCGGGTATAAAAGGGAAGCATGTAGAAATGAGTTGTAGGAGATCTAGGTCCATGTATTACACCACCACCTCTCCATAATGGAGAACGTATACTTGAATGACGGGCACGACCTTGTCCCTTTTGTGGCCACGGTTTTCTACCACCACCTCTTACTTCGGAACGTATTTTTGTATGTGCATAGCACTAAAATGAAAAATTCATTTATGTATTTAATTTGTAGTTCTTGATTTAAAATGAATTAATTAATGAAATGTAATAATTACCACAAAGCGGTACAATCTTTGCCAGCGAATATTTTCCTGAATTATATCTATTCTAGGAGATGCTGCATAAACATCTGGATGTAGAAATACAAGCCCTAATTTTTTTCTTTCAACAGTATCTATATTTTCTAGCCATACTTCTCGCGGTCTTTGGTAAAAATAATTTTCATCTTCATAACTTCTTTTAGAAATGATTGGACTAGTTTGCTCGACGATAGCCTTTGTACAATACGTTACTTGTTTCGAATGTATCTGCAACTTGCAACTTGTAACAATAGTTCTAAGTGTCAACATTTTAATAAACAAGTTTCTTTCAAAAAAGGTTTATTGTTATAACAATAACCTAAATGTTTCCTGATAATTTGATGTAAGATGTCACTAGTTATTAGGAACAAAAATTTTGTAGATGTCACTAGTATCAAATGTAAACGGTTCATAATATAGCAACTGATGATTTTTAAATGCAGTCATTGTTAAAATTTATAGTATTGTATAGCTGATATTTTAAAAATTTTACACTGATTGTTCTATGTTCACCAGTAGTATTGTATACATTTTTTAACATTATAATATTTTTAATATTATTTTTAAAATATGTATGGAAGAAAAGGCTTTAAGCTTATATCAGAATTAGATTTATATTCTGATATATTGCCATTTAATGTAGGTTGTATGATAATATGATATGATAATATAAATAAATACTAATCTGAAAATATGTTTTATCTGTAGGAAGCATTAATTAAAGAAATTTTGCAAGAAATGCAATCCCTCTATGATGCAAATGTGGCAAATAGGTTCTTATAAAATATAATAATGTAAAAATTAAAATTTGAAAAACATTTATTGTTGAACAAACTTTTTTCAGCAATGCCATTAGGAATGATAATAATATGGCATTATTACCATCTGTACAGTTGAGACATATAGCATTAAAAAGGAACAAAAGATGTATCTTAGCATACATATATAACAGAATGAGGAAACTAAAAGAATTACGATGGGAATTAGGAAGCATTCTACCACCAGAAATAAATACCAATCTAATAAATGCTGAGGTTCAGTGGTTTCAGTCATACAATAAATCTTTAGCTAAATACATGAGATCCTTGGGAGAAGATCATGGGTTTAATCTAACAACGAACATGGTGCCTCCAAAAACTCTTTATGTAGAGGTAAGTAAAGCACACATTCAATTTTTTTTTTTTTTAATAGTGGTTAAATATATTGTATAAATATATATATTGTAAAATGTGGTATTATTTTAGGTGAAATGTGTAGAGGATTTTGGAAAATTGGAACTGGATGATGGTCAAGTTATTTTATTGAAAAAAAATACATATCATTTATTACCAAGATCTGTATGTGAACCTCTGATACGACAAGGAATTCTTGAACATAAGAGTACATGATATTTTTATATTTTGCGAAAATAAAAATTATATAGTCATAACAAAAGTACTTATTTATTTCAATTATTTATAATGATATATATATTTGTGTGTATACGTATTTTGTTATATGTTTAAAACTTTATTTAGAAGAAAGCATCTGATCAATTGTTATAAAAATAATATTTAAAAAATTTATGTGCCCGCATATTTATTGTCTGCTTTCCTTAGGAATTTCCCGTCTGAACATAAATTCCGTGTAGCGCGTAGTTGATTCAAACAGTTGAAAGCGCACGTTGCACTAAGCCTTGTGTTCAAGTTGGTTATTTTATTTGTTTCTGTCATAATATTTAATTTATGTTTACTACATAATCTTATACCTAGAATATGTATCTATAAAATTTCCTTCCTACGAACAGGAGGATGCAAACAATTCAGTTGAGAGCAATCAAATCTGACGACTAGCATGATTTTCATTCATTGCGAAGATATTTCCAAACGAGTAAGTGATCACTTAATATATAATTACTTTTATTTTTTTCGATAAATTATTCGTATTTTGTTTCCATAGTTTTTATTTGAAAACAATATAAATATTGGATGAGCGAATTATTAAATAAACAATATTTTTTAATGTTAAGATTTGTAAGATTGATTCATAAAAAAAATGAAAAACATAACGAGACTATAGTGTTCTGATATTTTTTCTGCTTCGTCCTTGAAACATTTTTTTATTCAATCGTGAACGACTGAAATATCATTAACATGTCCAACCTTATAAAATAAAAGTACATAATTAATTAATAATTAATAGATTAAAATAAAATACAAATTGAACAATGTTAATCATTGTTCTTTAAGAAACTTATTTATCATTGAGGACTCTTCTACACTTTACAGATGAAAATTGACATCGGAAATCAAATCGTGTAAGAGCATTTGATACAGATCAAAAATTATGCAAAATTCAAAGTGCAATAACTAAATTATTGATAATATAATAAGTGGTATATCTACCAGTGAATTTTACCGACGAATTTACGAACAATACAAAGATAATTTGTGTGAGCTTATCATAAACAGGTTTTTCCCAGATAGGTTTGGCATCAAATTCTTATTGACCGTTGAAAAAATTTGGTCGGATTTTTCTTTTTATTAAATTTTATTTATTAATAACACGTATTTTATTTATTAATTACACGTATTCATAATTGATAAGAAAAGATTTATATAATTATATTTATATAATTATAATTTATATAATTATATTCTGCTATATATTATGAACGAAAAGCAAAATTACGAATGAATAATATTTTTAAAAATATTCTATTCATTGTTAACCAATGATTATATAATTCATAAAATTATATAATTCGTTTCATGTCATCGAGGATGAGGATTGAGAAACTCGTTTACGACCTGGAATTATTAGCGTACTATTTGTATAATAAACGATAGGGAATACGATTTCTCTTTGTTTTAAGACCGAGTCTTAAACTATCTTTGGGGAAACCCGTATTTAAACACCCATGAATAGGATCGAGATTCACTTTCAGAATTGAGAGGGCATCGTACCAACGTTTTCTTGGTACACAAAATTATCTGTAAATATTGGTATATATATATATATACATATATTATAATATATAAATATATATAAAGTTATATATATATATATATATAATAAAGTTTCTAATAAATGCCAATGGACTTTCCGGTGAGTTTGTATCATACAAATTGATGATTCAAAAAGAAAGTAGAACAGTGAAATCTGCATCTTCCTACAGAAACGTATACACGATTGCTTGTTCGCGATGAACAAACGCTTTCTCATCGCTTCTTAAATATTCAACAAAGTTTTATTTGAATTTTTCGATAATCTAAATGCAAAATAGAGATTTAAGTAAAAGAGTTTTGGATACTCGATAGTAACCAAAAAGTAATGAATGATAGACAGATAAATTGTGATCAAATGTATGATTGCAAAGAGAGAAACAGAAAATGTGCACGGTGGTGTATCTTTCGTTTCTTTCGTTTCTCTTAGTCTGAGATTCTCTTGATTTGATATTATCTAAAAATCTATCTCTTAATTCTGTAAATAATAATTGACAATCTATTATTATTAGCGAAAAATTTGATAATAATTGTAGTATTGAAACATAAATGTTCGTTTAAAGAGAGACGATATAATTCATTAAAGTACATCCGTATAAATGTGAAATGATTGTGAAATGATACGAGGTAAATAATGATGGGAATTTTTTGGTGGACTTTCCGATTTGGCTTTCTTTCTTTAAACTGGTTATCTAAAGAATGTCAAGTTAAATTGAGTACATAGTGTATACGTGTATACGTGCAGCCGGCCCTGCCAGAGGACGATGGGTTTTCCCACCACTACCTTTCCCCTTTGAGAGCTCGCAAACCGCTGATACTGCCAGAAGGCCAGAAGTTCCACTGTGCAGTGCAGCCATCGTGGAAGTTACTCGGCGCGTCATTTAACATCGCATAATTAGTTCGTTTTCAGACAGCGCGTTGAGTGGAGTTTCGACACGTTACAAATTTTACATGATTGTCAAGTACATATAATTTTGTTTTCTCCACCTATTTGTTTTTTCGTCGAAAATATAAATTTTAACGCACCTAACCTCTTTTGTGAAACGGTCTTCCATACCAATACGTGAACGTGAAATTATCGTGGAACGACGTACGAACACAGTCGAAACGAGAATGCAACGACAACGAGAAACCGAATACACGTAAAAAAGAAAAGAAAAAAAAACCAGCTGTTCGAGGCGAACGACAATCGAATGATTGCTCGAATAAACGGAGCAGTGACGTAGCTTGCGAACGAACGAAATAGAGACGAACGTATTTTTATTCAGAAGAAGGAGAAAGAATCGAACGAAATCGTAAAAAAACCGACTAAATTGCCCGCACGGAAAATTGCGTAGAATCGTCGCGTCAAGATTTTAAAGAAGCGTATACAGTGGTGCATCGCTCTATGTATACGTATACTTGCACGCGAGTTGCACGATAGCTTTCCTCCAGGCAAGCGGGAAATAAGTTGATTTTTGTGTGCGGGTTGAATATTAGTAATCGAAAAAAAAAAAAAAAAATGTGGCATTCCTCGAAAACGACACCGATGGAGAGCAATGTTCCAGAGAACGAGCAAAAACAAAAGTACGAGGATCAACGTAACTCGAGCCACGCCGATTCCGGGTTTCTCTCCAGTGGGAATCTCCAAATCAGTTCGGAGCTGTGCGATTCCGAATTGAATGTTGCAACAACCGCACCAGCCGCCCCGGAACCAATGAGAGCAGACAGCGGTGTCGATCTTGGCTTGAGCGAAAGCTTAAGCCAGCTTACGTTGAAACATGTTACGTTAAACCCTCTGACAAGCGGTAAGGTTCAGGCCGAGCCCACTGTTGAATTAACTCCTGTAAGCGCTGAAAAACTCGAGCAACATAATGCCTCGATGTTGCAACCGCATCAGTCCTCTGAAAAGTCGCTTAATGAGGAACCTTGGCAGCTCTACTATACCCAGGACGATGATGGTGACACGTAAGTAATCGCAATTAATAATATTTAAATTCCCTTGCTGCGAATCGTGTTATTTATCGTGTAATGTCTCGCATATATAATTACAACGACGTTATTTTATTATGTGATTAATGAGACTATTAAAGAGCAAAATAAAGCGATAAATGTGTATAATTGGCACAGATAGGCGCATGCTCCGTTTTAGCGCAATCTGTAACCCGCGTTATTTTGAAGCACCATAGCTTTCGAATGTATCGGTCAGTCTTATGATAATAATGTATTTCCGTTCGATGGATATTTTTCTTTGCATGATGAGGCAATGACTCGATGATATATCGATCAGAGCGCAACAACTATTGTTTTATGATTTCATGTAATACATACAGACTTAAGAAAAGAAGTTGGAAGCTAAATAAATCAGATCGGAAACAAAATTTTAACTTTGACTGTATCGTCGTTCCGTTTAAAGTTCAAACGATACGACGAATAGTATTTTAAAATGAATGTCATTATCAAATACAATTGTTATTTTCCTGATCATATGAGAAATATGTTAATCGAAGCAAATATCGTTACGCCTAACGCGTATCATTATATACGCATTAATCGGCCAATCGTTTCGCGAGGCACGTTGAACCACTGAATCGCGAGATGCACATTCGTCAGATTCTTTTAAACACTTTTTGGAAATCTTGAAGACGATTACATAATTTTTTTTTACAACAAAAATCAAAATGTTGCACGCGTTAGTTAATTGACAAAATATCGAGCATTGTACAAAGAAAATGAACCGTGAAACAAACTTCAAAATGAGGAAAAAACATTTCGAGGTCGAAGACTAGTCGCATAAACACGTGCAATCTCGTGCAATGACCAACGTTAATATCTCAATTGCCTATTATGGAATAAAAAATTGCAACATACTGTTTCTCATCTTTATGCAGATATTTTTCCTCAAAATCATTAATAATTTGTTTTGTTTTCTCTCTGTTTTTTTGTCTCTCTTAGGCAACTTCATATAGCTATAGTGCAAGGATTCTTGGAAGCTGCGTTTAGCTTGATAAGAATGGCACCACATTCCTATTTTTTAAATATCCTGAACGATGACGGCCAGTCGCCCTTGCACCTAGCCGTATTGACACGTCAACCGAGGATCGTCAGACGGCTGGTTTTAGCAGGTGCAAATCCAACGTTGAGAAACTTCCGCGGGAACACGGCTCTTCACTTGGCGTGTGCGACGGGGGACATTGCCTGTGCAAAGGCCCTTACCGATCCTCTAACACTCGTCGAAAGAAATTACTTTCTCCCAGGAAAAAAGATACCTCCTCTACCACAAAATTTAGAACAGCGAAATTACGATGGTAATTAATAAATTTATATTCTTCTTTTTTTTCATTTCATTGTTTGATCGCTCACTTTCCAATGAATTAATATGTTTTTCTTTGTTCCGCTTAAATCGGCGATGATGTTCTATGAATGGAAAAAATAGTAACAACAACGTCAAATAGTTTTAGCACATTTGTGATCATCTTTGAATATTTAATCACGAAGTGTATGACACAAAAAAATACTGAGAACAAAGCGTGTTCTTTATAATGGACAATAAGACAAAAGAAAGGAAATGCATGTGACGCGACTTTGGTATCGCTCGCTGAAAGGACAAACGAAGCGTCTTGGAAAATCCTAACAACTTTTACCGCATGAAATAGCAGTCATTGGCATCGTATATGCTCGTGCCTTGCTCCGAGAACAATTCAACCACGATGCGCGGTTTTCCCATGATTTCATCGAAGCATCGAGAATGATCCGTTATTCAATTTGTTTCGTTCGGAAATTCCATGAAGCCAAAGTATGAAAGTTGCCATTATTGGCGATTCATGATACTTTCGAGAAAAATGACCAATGCTTTCAAATAGGATCTTTTGAAACATTTCCGCGTGATCGCACGATTTTCAAAAATAGCTTCCTTTTCAATGATGACTGAAATGTTCAAACCTTAAATGCGTCTTGGATGCTTCAAAAAAAAAGTTTAGTCAGAAATCTTTCTTATCCTCTTTTCATCCGTCGTCTAGGCTTCTTTCACAGTTTGCAAAATTTCCCTTTTTGAAGTAAGTATCTCAAACCGCGATGCGCAAATAGTCGAATGATGATCGTTAGTTCTTTTCCAAAGTTCCGGAATTCCCACATAACGTCATCCATACATTTCATTCTAGGCTTATAAAATGGATGTATGCGGGACGTCAAGCTGTTGGCGTAACGGCTGATTTTGGACCATGACGAAATAAATTACGCTTTTGCTATGAAATAATTTTTTGTTTAACCGCAGCTGTTATTGTACTTGGTTCTCGTGCATTGCATCGTTGTACGTAGATAACGGTGACGTATAACGTACTTTACGTTCTATCGATTGAACAAAGAAAACGTAAACATTCGCGTGTGTAATTTTATCGAGCAAGAAACACATGCTCGACTTAAATTAGAAAGGTGAGAGGTGGACAATTCTTTGCATGTTGTGTAATTCAATAATGGGGTGTCAACGTCAAGGGTTCAAGTGTAGCCACGGTGATTCGGTCGATGAAACACCGCCAAGAAAATTTCACAGATGAAGCAATTAGGTAAGGGGGGGGGGGGAGAGAGAAGAAAATGAGAAGGAAAGAGTGTTGCGATATTAAACTCAGAATACACGCGACGGAATTTCGGCGCGTCGTTTGTGCGTACGTGTACGCACGTTACATCACGCGCAGCGCGCGATGAGACAGAAAGCCCGAAGCAGATGTTTTTGGTATTTAAAAATACCTGTCCGACTATTTGCGTGTCGTGGTATTCTCGCCTCAGTTCGACTTGATTCGACTTGGAAAACCCCACAATGGCGTGGAAACCAGTGGACGTGTGTATGCGTTTACCCTTGAACGTTTCCTTTGGAAAAAAGAAAATGTGAAAGAGGAAAAGAAAGTTAACGATTCTATCGCTGTTCTCGATTCTCCATTTTTATTCACAAACGTCGAGCCGACGATAGACTTAAGGAATATCAATTATAAGGGAAAACAAATTAATAATTATTAATATAGTATTGTTTGAGTATACGTGACAATTTATTTTCTTGCATAATTGCGTTTGGTGCATTGTTCATCAATGCGTTTCATAACATAATTAAACGTAAATATTTTCGCGGTAGAAATCTGTAAAGCTCTCTGTTGCCAGGCCAGATTCAGCTCCGACGAAATTGGTAATTACATTCCGCCAATGTACATACTGCCGTTGGTAACAAGGGAGACTTAATTTTAGCACTTTGATCAGTACGAACCTAGTTTGGACCGCGGGACGCCAGCCAAACCTCCGACGATAATGATTCACCGCGTCTTCCTAGTTCTATCTATATCTTCTAGAAACATGTGATTCGGTCGCGTCGTTATGAAGTACACAATTCTACCCTCATTAATACCCTCGTTCGATATCTTCTCTCTAATTGTTAAATAACACTTGAAAGAAAACGATCATTCATACATTATCATATCTGAAGCATATGTTAATAGTGCTATATATACTTTATGTAGATGTTACACTTTACATTTCAGGAGAAATGTGCTTACATATAGCCGCTTCATCGGGTCAAGTGGAGATTGTGCGACTTCTGCTGCGTCTCGGAGCGGATCTTGAAGCCAGAGAAGCATTGGCGGGGAAAACGGCTCTTCACCTCGCTGTGGAACGTGGGTGTCGGTCAGTGGTCGCATTCCTCCTTCAAGAGTGCAGGCCCTGCTTAGATACACAAACCTACGCCGGGATCACAGCATATCAGTTAGCTCTGTGCTTTGATAGTCAACTCGCAAGGGAATTAGTAAGACTGGGCGCAACACCAGAACCGCTTCCAGAACCAGATTCGGATAGCAGTGACGAGGAAGAGAGTTCTCCAGCTAATTATTTACCGACGATCGCGAGACTTCGACAAAACGTGGTCGGTGTCAAAGTATAGAAGTATTTATTGATATATTGACTAATTCGGCAATACGGTCTGTTTTATGATCAATTTTTAAAATTAAATAATTGATTAAAATATCATTGAGAAACTATTACTGAAGATATCTTAAAAAATGGTTATTCGTGGTTATGCGAATATCGCGAAACAGGTACATAGGTAGATAGGAATAATTCGAATTCCATCAAATGCAAGTATTAATCGCATCAAATCGAATGTTTTATTTACTTAAAGATAATCAACAACATCAGTGTGAAATGTATTATAAAAACGAAAAAAAAAGCGAAAGAATACTCGAAGAAGCAAAAGATAAACAGAGACATAGTTTTTAATGTAAACATACTTTTGTGAGAAGTAATTGCTATACTTCGATGACGAAGAAAACAATATCGAATACATTTGTTGTAATATAACTAATCGACTGTAAAGGATTCACATTTACGCTTAGGGTACTGTAGGATCTCTGTAAATATAGATGGAAGATCAAAGATTTTTATTCGAGTGGTGTGAGAATGTGGCAATGACATCCGTACGTTTGAAAGTGATTTAAAATGAAAATTTACATTGAAAATTACGTTGAAAAAAAAATAGAAAAAATAGTACGTAACAGAACATTCGTAATTTCATTGTTTTTTTAAAAGTGTACATACATATATTTATATTAGATAAAGTAAGAGACCTAAATAACACTATAAGTGTTATTTATAAAATAGGATTATTTATAAGAAAACGAACTCGGATTTTATTATGTCAGAGTATTTCGCTTTATCATAAACGTTTAACGTTTATTAATTTCCTCGTTCCCTTTCTCCCTTATTGTATATAGTCAAGTTTGTTAATATCATATATTGTTTTTATGGTATCAAGAATAATAGAATGATAACATTAATGTTATTAACATAATTATTTTTTTAGTAATAAAAAATCTTAGAAAATTTATTATAGGTTTTAGAATTTTTTTGCAGCATTTAAAAGCGTTAACAAATATTTAAAACTTGATTTTAATTATTGAATAATAAATACAGTAAATACAATACGAAAGTGCAAATGGAGATGAAACGTTATGGCTAATTTTGTAAGAGCCGCTGTAAAAATGTGGAGCAAGGACCGGCAGTTGGATATTTCGAGTTCGTAACATGTAATGGTCTAGGTATTCTAAGAAGCTTGTAGACTTATTCCTTTTTGGGGGGAGTTTAGTCTGCGAACTGCACAGGTTCCGGAATATATTTGGTTCTTAGAAAAGAGACAATCCTATTATTCGTCTAATAGTCTTTCAGTTGTAAGTAATTATTTATTTATGCCAAATTATCTTTATATTATAAATATGAAAATCTACATTATTTATTTTCACAAAATATTATGTGTTCCGTAATTCAATATAAAAATACTCTGAATAATACAACAAAATATCCGAATGCAGAAAATAATTTCAGAGATAATACAACAGTTATCGAAGTGCTTGCGAAAAAAATGCAACACGACAAATAACTGGAATTCCCCAGTTACTCCAGTTTGCTGATGGAAATACCAGATTTTAAATAAAAATGTCAAATCAAACAACCTTGGACATTTACCAAACGTATAATAGCAGACCAAAGTTGTCTATATTTCAAACGTATCTATCTCCGTGAATTATTGTTTATATACACATGTATGTTTTTTTTTATTTGACATGTTTCCATGTTTGACATAGCATCCGGGAAGCAAATTTTTTATCTAAATGCTTTTTTATCCAAATTTCGGGAATTTTAGATCGTTGAATTGAAAATTAAGTTCACTTTTCACGAAAATGAAATTATGGTGGCCATATAAAATGAAATCTAATTCAAATCTCTGTTCTTTTGTTTGTAGCTACATGAGATTTAAACAAATTTCAGCGGCGGACGTATCGGCTATGCTTATGACTGTGTCACAAATAAGTCTATATCGGTAAAATTCACTGTAGTAGTATCAACAAGTTTTCCTGAATATTTTGAAAACTGTTCCGTGAAAAAACGACCTTGATTTTCGGCTTCAATGATTTCCTAAAACAAATTTAAATAGAAAATTTTGCTTACTGAATACTATAGTAATATAATAATATAATAATAAAATTCATGTTTGGATTACATAATTTCTACGATCAATCTGATAATGAGTATCTTTAGATTTTATTAATCTCACATGTGTTACAAATTTATATATATCAAAATTATAATTGTAACTCGTATAAAGTATGAATAAAAAGCCAAAATTCTTTTAAAAAGAATTTAAATAATTAGAGACGTAGATATGTACGTAATTAAGTATAATCATGATTGTATTTAATGCATTATAAATATATTAATTTATTTAGTATAGTTTTAAAAGTTAAATTAATTTATTTAATATATTTTTAAAAGTTAAATTATAAATTATGAAACAATGTACATATAATAATAATGTTTGGAAATAGGAAATAAAGTATAATGAAATATAAATGAAAATATAATATGTTTCATATAGATAAAATATAAAAAAATCGTTATGTATCACAGTATGTTAAAAATCGACAAAATGTTGGTGAATACAGTCTATGTACATACATTGTGAAATAGAAAATTTTATATAGTATCACTTGGATCAAATATGAAGTTCGGTTCACAATAAAATCGCATATAAAAAAAGATACAGCGTTTTCGAAAGTACTAGAAAAATATAGAACGTAATCGAGAACAGACATTGCGTGTAACTAGTTTCTCTACAATCAAGAAGAGGCGCTAGTTGTTCATTTCTGGAGCTTTCTGAAAATCTGCGCCGGCTCAAGAGTGTGCATTCACGATTCATCACGTATCTTTAGGAGCATAAAAGAACGAGTTGCGAAAAATAGAACGAAAATATCATTGTTCCGAAGTTAAGCGTTATGGACCAGGTAAACGTTTTTGCTACGTTGATTGCTATTATGCATTTTCTAAGGTTAAAAAGTTACTGTTTTGAAAAACACTTGTGTTTATTCATATCGTTAATTGAACACGCTTTGCTTTAAAAATTGTCTTATTCATTATTCGATATAATATTTTTCTCGTATATGCTATTAGGTTGCTATAAAGATTATTCAATTTTTTGTTTTGATACCATAATCGCTTATATATAAAATGTTCTTAGCGCTCGTTAAATAAATAACATTTTACGTTGCAAAGTTAATATTACAATTATGTAAAAAAGGCATTCTTGATCTTTTCTATTGCTTGTTTTTTTGAAATTCCAATTTAATAATATCAAATTATTAAACATTTGCAGATAAATGCATTAAAACAGAAAGGTAATTCTGCTTTACAAGAAGGAAGATACGAGGAAGCTATTAGGTACTATACAGAAGCAATTGATTTAGATAAAAACAATCATGTTTTATATAGTAATAGATCTGCAGCATACGCTAAAGCAGGAAAATATAAACAAGCATTGGAAGATGCTGAAAAAACTGTAAAGTTAAAGCCTGATTGGGGAAAAGGATATTCGCGGATGGGCAGTGCATTGGCTTACTTGGGCAAATTTAATGCATCTATCAAAGCGTATGAAACTGGCTTACAATACGAGCCTGACAATATTCAACTTCAAAATAGTTTAGCTGAAGTAAAAGCTCAGCGTTTAATGGTTGCTGATCCTTTCAACAGACCAGATTTATTTATGAAGCTTGCAAGTGATCCTAGAACCAAAGGCTTTTTACAAGATCCAGAATATTTAAAACTTTTGGATAAGCTCAGAAATAATTCAGAGGCTACTATTGAGATGTTATCAGATAAGAGAATACACACAACTCTTAGTGTTTTAATGAATATGGATACCGATGCAGAAACGCCAATGGAAACTGATGAGCTTCAGCAGTCAGAACTTCCAAAAACTAAACAAGAACCACCTAAACCTCAGAAAAAAGAAGAAGATTGTAATACTCCTCAAAAACAAGCACAACGTGAAAAGCTGTTGGGTAATGATGCTTATAAACAAAAAAAGTTTGAGATAGCCCTTCAACACTATAACAAAGCAGTAGATTTAGATCCTACTGAAATTATTTACTTACTGAACATAGCAGCAGTATATTTTGAACAAAAAGAATATGACAAATGTATTGCCCAATGTGAAAAGGCCATCGAAGTAGGAAGAGAAAATAGAGCAGACTTTAAGTTAATAGCTAAAGCATTTACTAGAATTGGACATGCATACAAAAAAATGGAAAACTGGAAACAAGCTAAGGTGTATTATGAAAAATCCATGTCAGAACATAGAACACCCGAAATTAAAACTCTTCTTTCAGACATTGATAAAATCATTAAAGAAGAAGAACGGAAAGCATATATTGATCCAGTAAAAGCAGAAGAAGAAAAAGAATTGGGAAATGAAAAATACAAGGAGGGTGATTATCCAGCAGCTATAAAACATTACTCAGAAGCTATCAAAAGAAATCCTGATGATCCAAAATATTATAGCAATAGAGCTGCCTGTTATACCAAATTAGCAGCATTTGATCTCGGATTGAAAGACTGCGAGAAATGTGTTGAAATTGATCCCAAATTTATCAAAGGTTGGATAAGGAAAGGAAAAATATTACAGGGAATGCAACAACAAGGAAAAGCACTTACTGCTTATCAAAAAGCATTGGAATTAGATCCTTCAAATAGTGAGGCACTAGAAGGATACCGTTCATGTGCTGTTTCTGTTAGTTCGAATCCTGAGGAAGTAAGAAAGAGAGCAATGGCGGATCCAGAAGTTCAAAGTATATTACGAGATCCTGCAATGAGACTTATTTTAGAACAAATGCAAAGCGATCCTAGAGCTTTACAAGAGTAAGCATACTCAGTTTTATCAGATTTATTATATTAGAAGAAAATCTATTTTATATTAATATTATAATTCTTTTATTTATAGCCATCTGAAGAATAAAGATGTAGCGGCAAAACTACAAAAACTCCTGGAGTCAGGTCTCATAGCTATTCATTGAAAATGAAAATATCTGTATTTGTGCATAGCTTTGTGCATGACATTTTATTGTCGACAAGTTCCTTTGATATTGAGGAAACAGTGCTGTTCATTCTATTTTTATGTATTAGAAATACGTTATTTAACCAAGCAGGTCGTCTAATGGCATGTTCACTATATATCTGCGTTTTAAAAAGTCATTTTCAAGTATACGTTTCGTTACAAGATATTTTTGCGCGAATGCAGTGGCCTTCTGGTCATAGACCACTTTTGAGTTGTAAATCTTGTTACAATAGCTCTGTATGTTTTGCCTCATAAGAGTGTAACTCTATGAAAATCAACGTATTATGTAATAACAAACTTTTACATAAGGTTACACTTCCAATTGCAAATCTTAAATACGATCAATATCAAGTATGCAAATATTTTCAATTTGTTATACATATATAGTCTAGGTTAAATGAGTTATTGCATTAACTCTAACATTTCCATGCGTCGAATATGTATATCTAGATTTACGTCGTAAGTGAATACAATTTTGGTTTGAAGTACAGTGTAACCATGAAGGAAAATAATAATAGCAGTAATTACGATTGTAATAATACTTATATGATTTATTTAAAGATGAATTTTAGTTTAATATAAAAATAAGATAAACAATGTAATTACAGAATATGTTTATTATAATTTCTTTTGCATAAAAATATACAAAAACTTTTTATTGTGCGTATTTTAATAAACTCTTGTACACGATTGGATTCACTGAATTTCAACATAAAACATCAAATATTTACGTACATATAAAATTTTTTTTTTTACTCTAGTTTTAAACATTATATTATTTTCTGTTGGTAATCATGTCTTTTGATTATATGTTGGCAATAATGTTAGCAATGTTGGCAGTAATTTAAATACCGGTACAAGGAGAAAAACTAATAAATGTTCGCGAGATTAAAAAGAAATATTTTATTACATTTATATATAATATCAAACATTATATTTTCATATTAAAAAAGATACATACGTATTACGCGATATTTGACGCGACGTTATGTGCACCTAGAATATTTATACATATATACATGCACACATCTGTGTGGATTGATCGCAGCGCAACCTATCGTATCTAACTAAACACATATGGCTGAATCAGAAAGTATACCAAAATGCATGCGTGTATACGAACATATTGCAACATAACGATTTAGTTTCAATAGATAGCGCTACAGTCAATGCATTAACACTTCACACGGCAAATTGTTGGCCCCAAGTAAATCTGTCGAAAAATTCTGGACAAGAGGTCGAACGTGTGATAGTGTTGTATTGAAACGTGTGCGTACTGAAAAAGATTTCTCGGAGTAAAAAAGTGTAAGAAGTAGTGTTGAGCCGTTGGACAGGGCGCCCAAGGATCAAGATACGTGCCTGATCCATCTTAAGCGCGGTGAGCTGTCGCGCTGGTGGGCCTAGCAGACGACATGTTGGCTGCAGGGAGCACCTCGTCTCGAATGTTTTGGCCGCGAATTTCCTCTGGGATTGTTGAGTGAGGAGAGTGAGCGAACGCAGTGAAAGCGAGGTGGAAAGAGAGTAAGACCACTCGAGGGTGTGTGCGAGAGAAGGCACACGATTGGGTTCCTCGAGTGGTGGTTGTGCTGTGGTCGTCGACAAGAAGCTCGGACGGAGAGGGGTAGACGAACGAGAGACGGGGAGGGAGAATCCGGACGAGCCTTCGAAAAATTAAAAGAGTCAACGAAACGAAAATTAGAGAGAGAGAAGCGGAAATCGGAACGACTGGGCTTCTTCGACTGGACTTCACCTTGCAGATGAAAACCCTGGAGGAACAGTGAGGTGAACCTGCAGAATAGAGTTCAAGGAAAGAAAATTCGCGAGATCATAAGAAAAAAAAAAAAGACAAAAGAAAAATCGACGAAAACCGCTCCAATCGCGCGAATCTTTCTCATCCATAGGAGCTGTCGATTCCACGACTTTGTCCGATTTGCTCGAATAACGAGCTAACAACGTACCGGAGCCGATCTATTTTAATTTCTCGTTGTTCTGTCTGAAGGGTAGGGTGAGGCAAGGCGAGGTCGAGCTGTCGTATACACGCGTTCGAGTCCCTTCCTCCTGAAACGATTTCGCGTGTGTCTCGTGTTCGCGGGCCATCACAGGAGGCGCATCGGACAGTGCACGTCAACCTATTATCCCAGTCCCGGTCTTGCTCCCACTCTCGAGTGTTGGTCGTGCCTCGTGCGTACTCCCTCTATCACAACCTGCCGCGAGTGTCTCGCGGCCGGTTTTCGTCAGTGTTCCAACCGAGGATTTCGGAAGTGATTTCGTTCTGTCTGTATTCACAAGCATTTCCTCGTCGAATCAGCGATCAATCAAATCGTGCGGCCTGGTATTGTCGCACGATACGCTCACGTTCTTCCGAGTGGATCAATTTGTTATCAGGCTAGGTGTCACGACCTGTAAACTCGTCGTTTCACCAAGCTCGGACTCGTCGTCGTAGAAACTCTGGTACTCGATATCGACACGTTTCAGACACTGATGATCATTCCGATCCTGCTTCTCCTGTATATTTGTACTTAAAATACGCACAAAAGTCGATCGTTGTTCGAAGCCAGCGTGTTGGACCAGCAGCACCGTCGTTGATCGTGCGTGCAGCTATGGTTTCGCGAGCAGTGCGAGATAGTGACAGAGAAGCCGCGAAGTGAATCGAGTGTGAGTGCAACTGAGAAAAGACATCAAGAAATATATATATATATATATATATATACATACATATATATATACATATATATACGCACGCATAGTGTTGTGAGTGTACAAAACGGAGATAGTAAACGCGCGACAGAGACCAGAAAGGAGAAAGACTGGCGCATGAGAGAGGGAGAAGGAGAGCACGATAGAGAGAACGAGGGAGGGAAGGAGAGGGAGAGAGCGAGAGAGAGAGAGAAAGAGTTCGATAGAAGGACGAAACTCAAGTGTGGAGAAGCGCGATACGGTGATAGATAAGTATCAGAGTGACAGACACGGCCGGAACGAAGGAACAAACTTGCAGTAGGTATATACGCGGAAAGGGAGTGAATCTCTGTACGAACTGTTGGTACCGGGGAGTATACTTATCGAACGTCACATTCACGCGAGATAAACAACACGCGCCGACGGGTAGACTCGTTGCGCGAGTCTATTCTCTCCCGCTCGGGAGTAACACAGTGGTGAGATATATCGTCTTTCACTAAGCCGTGAACAACAGAGAACAACAGAAGTGGAAGGGAAGAGCGAAGAGGGTGAGCCGCGCGTGTCTCTCTCGTGGTGTGTCATGGGGTGTTTCGGCAGCCAGAGCAGTAAGGCCAGCCAGGATGACAGCAAGAACCAGAAGAGGCGCTCGGATGCCATTACCAGGCAATTGCAAAAGGATAAGCAAGTTTACCGAGCTACCCACAGGCTCCTTTTGCTTGGTAAGTAAATTCACTGAACTTCCTCTTCTCTTTTCTTTTTCGCCCCTCCTCCATGCCTATCTCTCTTTAACAACTTTCTTTTTATTTCGCGGATGTCTTCCGTTTTGTTGTCACATGCCTCTTCCAGTTAAATCTCGTCCCGTTCCGTCTTCTTTATCTATTCTTTTTTAGATGCAGCACACTCTCTATATCTATGTACACGTGTGTGTCAGAAACGGAGAAAATTTCCGCTAGAATACCAGTTGAATCGGCTTCGATCACCAATTTTGGACAAAAAGCGAGTCCGGTCAGAGGACAGGCCGAACATTATTGCGATGTTCAGCAGCGCGTAATTCAATTTTATCGATTATCGTATGAGCCGACGGCACCCACGAATATCCAGCGGGGCTGGTTGGCTCATGTTGTACCCTTTTCGTGTCACTCTCTACGTCTCCTTCTTCTCCTTCTCCCGAATCACAGTCTTTTTCACATAGTTGGCCAACGTGGGTGTGCGCGTGCGCCCTCACACACGCACGCACACCATCTACTTATTACGATACTTAACCCAACACCTAGCCATTACCTTCCTATTCTTCGTTTATGTAGGTCGTCGTTCTAATTCGACGCGTGGACGTGTGTTGTGTGTGTATAGTCGTCTCGTAGCTGTAAGCTACGAAGCAACAGCTGTTGCTGTATTGTTTCCTCTGCCGTCTGCAGGTACAACTCTGTATCTGTTTTTCAAAAACCACGATAATACGTTACATTTTACGCGTTCGTTAAATAATCGTCTGGACGATCGTGCAAAAAGATCGCTACCGAGCTTCAAATGTTGTGTGCAACAACCACTGCTTCTCGTCCCTTTTTTTCGTTTGTCTTTCAAACTTAAACGTAATAAAAGAGAAGTAAGAGTGAAAATTGCTTGTTTTTACATTTTAGGAGCGGGAGAATCGGGGAAGAGCACTATCGTCAAACAGATGAGGATATTGCACGTGAATGGTTTCACCGAAGCGTAAGTTTCGTTGCCTCGTTACAGGCGTTTTAAGCCAATCCGACATTCGATATTATTCACGCAACACGGTAACGCCGCCCGTACGTAATCTCCAGTCTTTTTTTTCTTCCCATTAATACACACACTTGTGAATGATTCAACCCACGACTAATTCGGTCCATCGCGTGATTGCAATATCAACACGTGGTTCAAGCGCATCACTCCTCGCATTTTCTGACTTTCTCTCGTTTTGTTTACTCTAGCTTTGATCTTCATGGTGTTACCGCCGTAATTTTTTCCGAGAATATTTCAATTTTCGGTAAATCGTAATAATATTTGCATCCTTCGTTCGTTTTTTGATTACTTTTCCTTTCTTTCTCGCCGTTTCGATCCGTTTTCACGTTCGGCTGTTCGCTAGCTGGTTAACCGAGCAAATGAATCAAAAAATGTAGTCGTGAAACGATGCACGTTAGATAGAAACAAGTCGTTATCATAAAAAGAATGTCGGTACACCTATACGTGGAAAATCAGGAGCAACTAGATAGGATGAAAACGACGTGCAAACAGACGGGCTCGGCCCGGTTTGTATGTGTCGTAAATTCTGTCTGCCTCCAGCGCTGATAACGGACCCGAACGCACGACTTATTAGTACTACGCTTTGCTGTGATTTCTTTTTCATTCGTCTTTTCGCTCTTTTCTCCTTTCTTTTTTACGTTACTCGTCCTTCTTTTGCCATTCTCATGACAAGATCAATCGCACACGCGTGCACAAGAAGAATTATTTCGATACGAATCGTAAAAAATTGTTTCTATCGTCAAATGTACGAGGCTCTTTTTTTTTTTGCTAGCGATGCGATTCTAAGAAGCATTACGTGTTCGACGCGCTTGATGCAGATTTCGCTTGTTTACTATGGAAACATATCGTATAACCTCGTGTATTTTTAGTTTTTTTTTCTTCTTCTTTTTTCTTGTACTCTATGGCACTTTTTTGCATTTTGTTCATTCTCGATCAGCTTCCACGCCTGGTCCACGTTTACACACGCTCGATAAGAGCCTGTGACAACCACTCTGTGACATTTCAGTCGGGTGTGCTTAAATAAATAGAATTATGCATTCGCAGTAGCTTTTTGGAACGTTAGCTGGGACAAGACGATACTACTCCTAACGTAGCGATAAAATCGTTGGAGCAGGCGGTCGTACGATTATTTTTAACGTTCTTGTATTCGAGCGAAGTTTTTTAATCCGTCGTAAATTGAAAAGTTGCCGAAGGTAATTGAAAAGTGAATGATAGAGAGGTACGACGAAACGACAAACTTCCAAGTATTCGAACGAGACGCGAAACAACGGGCGACGATACACGCTTGATGGATAAACTTCGACAGAGTAATAACGCGCGATAAAAATGGGAACCTGTATTAGATTGCGATTGTCGTCAGTACATTTGTAATGTACGCATATGGTGTACACGATACCGCGAGAGTTTCGAACGATTGAACTTTGCCCGATTGACGACAGGAGCCTGGCACAGGTATCCACCATGAAAACGAGAGAGGCCCATATGAAAATTCATCGTTTCTATCGTCGGTCGTAAGTCGGCGAAGAACAGGGCGCGCATCGATCGCCGGTATTAGATTCGCGAAATTTCCAGCGTGTCTCCAAAACCAATGAAGATCGTTATACTAAAACTGGCGTGATGCCGTGATCTAAAATTACCGAATGACTCCGGGGTACCATTAATAATAATGAAAATGCGCACGTAATAAATATTTCGATATTTTTTCCATATAAACGTGATCAAGCCATTGGTTTTTTTTTTTTTTCTTTTCTTTTATCCATTTGGAGGTGTTTAGTATCCAGCGATGTACGCATTGGTATACTGAAACCTGAGAGATCGAAGAATCGAATGCCTGTTTTACTCACATCGTTTGTTTCTCACGCTTTTCTGTGCAGGGAAAAGCGGCAAAAAATTGAGGACATCAAAAAGAACATCAGAGACGCGATACTGGTAAGAATTCCTTTTGGATATTCGTTTACGCGACTCCCTTTCAAACTTGACACAGCACCCGGTACTCGACCGAGATTTCTCCTCCACGCGTTGCGTTCTTAGTTTCATTTCGCTATACGAATTTTGCAATCAACACTGGTCTGACTGATGACTTGGGACAATCGTTGAAACAGTGGAGTAGAAGATAAAGCAGCTTACGCTACATCATTCCTTTATTTCTCTAATACGATCGGTCTCAATAATGGTTTTGTACAGCCTTGTTAAAACGTCGTTCGATGCCTGGGTGCCGCTATTATGCGTACATGTGTCTCGACTAACAACACAACGCGCTTCCTTCTCCGAAAATATCCTTTCGGAGTAGTATTCGCGAAACGCGTCGAAACAACATGGTATATTCTTCATGGAATTTAGCGATTTGTAGTTTAAATCGATACGAAGCGTTGGTGTATCGGAGAAATCGTTTCGGGCCATGAAATGAAGCAACTTTTTAACTTGCGTGTCGAGTAAGAGATTAAAATCTTCCGTAATATCTGTCGAAATGGTGGTATGCGTGGTGTGTGTAAATGCATCCGTTTTGACGAGCGCAGCGTCTCGTCATTAACGTTACGTGATACGCCCGTAAATTCGCAACGGTTCAATTCGTCGTTTCGAGACCGTGTTTAGATACGCGTATTGTCTGTAACCTTGCAATCACTTCCGTATGTTGGGCGAATGTAATAGACAAGCTGCCCCGTGGCACTTAAGGATTATGAATGACATATTATCTGCGCGTGTAACGATAGATAATGGCCGAGATGGAAATTCCTCGTACGCGTCACGGTCCCCCGGAGAATGGACTTTCTTTCCCCTACACGATAACACGTCGTCGTTGGCATAATCGTTATGGAATTACACGCATTGTTACGCTGTACGATCCATCTGTGCCATCACGTGATGATCGTGACTTTTTTTGTTTTCACCAGACGATGTGCTTTCTTCTTCTTTTCCAGACGATAATTAGCGCGATGAGCACTCTAACACCACCCGTTGCTTTGGAGGATCCGGCGAATCAGAGTAAAGCCGACTATATCGTGGATGTCTCGTCCGCCACGGACTTCGATTATCCCCCGGTGAGTCACAGCCAATCTATTTGCTCCGTACGCCATATATACCTTCTTAATGTAATACGACAAAAAATGCGTTCCAATCCCGTGAATTGTTCGCTTTCTTTTTTTTTTTTCTTTTTTCTTTTTTCTTTTCTTTCGTTCGACGAAAGATATCCGTCTGGACAGTGAATTTTGCATCGCCGTGCTGAGAAGTATAAGGATCGATGGTAAACGGTTGCAATGGATTTTTCTTACGCTTTCAAAGTTTACGATATACATTTATATCGGTAATAAATTTCTTCGCGTGAGAGCCACTGTCTGGCATAATCGGTTTTTACAATGTTTACGCAGCCACCATGCACGTTGATGTGCTATATATACAGTGTTCTGGTTGATGATGTGTTGCGCTATTCTCCGTCTCGTGGACAAAATACGGCCATGGATCTTTGCGTCGTTCGACTATCGTGCACCTATGATTATCTGGCGTTGTCACGGCGAAAGCGATCGGCTTTCAATCAGAAGAAGTTTCGAGAGAAACATTTCTTCTTTCTTTCATGCAATATCTCCCGTGGCGTCAAACGAAAGAAATTCGAATATTCTTAGAACGCGATTTGACTCTGGTCCAGGCTAAGTACCTGATCCTATTTCACGAAACACATATTTCGCGGCATATGGTGGCAAGCAAGAGAAAATAAATTTTAATAGCGTGATGATTTTCATCAAGAAGAATATCATTTCGTGACGCAGTTTCGTGCGTTTATAAGTGACAGACGTACGACAAGAATCGTTCTGGCATGGATCGCGTAATTTTACAAGCCGGCGCGAATAATGAATCGCATAGTGAAACCAGATAGGGGAAAACAGGGGAGGGTGTACCATTAAAATATTACGACACGAGCGAGCGCGGTACACGTTATTTAACCCGTTTAGTCATTTTGTATTCAGGCCAGCAATTCTGTCGCGCCTCTTTGAAACGTGCGCTGAAGTCGCTGGCACGATTTATCTCTTAAAGATCTGCGGATCCTTGTTGTTCCTCTGTGAATGACGTCGAATTTGTCGAATTCTTCTTATATAAATTTCCGATCGATGATAATCGGCAATGTCTACCCCAAATCGACGAATAGCGCTACCATCGATTAACGTTTACGAATTTTTCGTTACGAAATTTTCGATCTCTTCACGATCACTATTCTCGGTATCATTTCACGATATATTTAAATACAAACGCGAGAGGGAGGTAGAAGAGGTTTCAGGTGTTGGAAGAGGCATTGACATTTTCTTTAGCCAGCTCGGCTGGACTCGTGGACAGGTGTTGTAGAAACTTCTGTCACATCCGAGAGAATAATGATTTTTCGCGTGCCAAGAAGATCAGGCCGGGATTTCGAGAGCTGCGAAATCCGCGAACTCCGAGAGCTCCGAACCGTCGAAAACGACCGGCGACGCGGCAGATCTCGAAATAAAGTCGTCGCGACAAAATAATCCATGTGTTTTGCGTCATTCACTGGCTGTATGTACACGTAAGCGTGTACGAATTGTCATAGCGTCTTCGCTCGTCGGCACGCGATTCGACACCATAGCCATCGAGAACGATGCATCCGAATTAATCGAATTAAGTCACACGCTGCCGGTCAAGTTTCGAGCTGCCACGTGATGCTATTGTCTCACGTTCTCTCTCGTTCGGATCCTGTCGGATTTTTGCTCGGCAGAGCGTTTTATCGAAATACCTTTGACCGGATGGGGTACACCTACGAGTATGATAAAGATAGTCATCCGCTGCTCGTCGGGCAAGGTGAAGGGTTTAAATTTGAATTTCCAGCGTGATGATACATCGTATATATCGAGGATCGTTTGTGTGTGCGAATGAACGCGTCTTTGCATCAGGAGGAAGTCATCGGGCCTGAGTGATGGGGGCTATCTTTTATTTCGTTTCGCGACGACGTTCGACGAGCCGCGTCCAATTTGTCACTGTCGTTTCGCCTTTTGCATATCTGGCCGTCGCTTGTCGAGAATACGGAAGTTTATTTCGAGTCGAATCCTATATCGAATTTGACCAGAACTCTGTTGTCGGACGCGTCCTCTGTGCAGCTAATCCTTGTTTTTTGAAATACATTCGAGTAACAAGCGTCCAAATGTTCACCGGGAATTGCGGGGAAGACCAACACTTTGTCTGAGATTGTCCTCGTAAAACATTTATATCTTTCATGGTATTCGTCGCTCGAAATACTTCTGCGAAAAAAGAAAAAAAAAGAAAAAAAAAAACAAAAATGTCGGGAACATGGAAGCCTGTGCAGTGACTTCAAGGTTGCGAAAGTTAACTCGGTTTGCTTTGAGATCGGTGATGTTCGAGAGCTGTTCTACCGAAAAATAAAAATTTAATAATTCGAGGAAGGTCTTTTGGAAAGACTTTTAACGCAACTCCCAGCATTGACGTGAGCAACAAGTATAAATTTACAATTTGTTGGTTGATTTCCCTGGCAAGTCAACGCTTGCCGCTATCTCGGCTATTTCAAAATTAAATCATACTCCTTCCGAAAGTTATCGCGATTGCTGGCTATTTTCTTTTTTTTTTTTTTTTTTTTTTTTTTTTAATCTGACATCATTTTCTCTTTATGTAACAGAGAACAGATAGATAATTATTAGATATTCTGCAAATGAAATTTAGAACACATTAACAAAATATAAAAGTCCTTTTACAATTTTACTGTGCTTCATTCCCGATCAAAATCGAGTTTAAAAATCCGTCAAATATACTTGAACTTGGACTCGATAGAACGAAATAACGGGCACGAGATTATTCTACGTGCGAAAGTAAGTTGAAAATGTAGAACAATACTTTCCCGAGAAAATTATATTCGAAAAATTAAGCACGCGTATGTTAGGTTCATTGACCGCTTGCGCTGGCAATTGATTGCGGACCATAACGAGTGACCAAACCGTACACAAATGATTCGTCGCTTTCTTTTTGAACACGTCGGTATGATTACTGGATAGAAATTATTGAGAAGTAAATAAATTTCAATCATTTGTTTTGCCTATTTCGTTTTACTTAAATATACTTAAAACTGAGAAAATTGTTACAATTTTGGGACAAAAAGTTCTCTCAGCGCAAGAGGTTAAATTCATAATTCATTAATTTCACACGTTCAGGCTCTATCTTCTTGAAAATTAGGAGCGCAAAAGTTTTCTGCTAAACTATCAAACTATCCAGTCTCATCTATTATAGATAATAATATTACGTGTCCTTCTTACCATCCTCGTTTTCGTATTCATCCTCTTCCCTGCATTCCGACAATCGTCTACCCCATGGGTAAGGACTATGCGTCTGATTCCTCGACGGTAACCTGTTCACGTGAGAGAGGAAGTAATGATGAAAAAAGCTGTCCACGCCGTCCGAATCCTCTCCAGAGGACTGCAGCATATCCTTAAGCGCAGCTAAGGAGGTGATGGTGTTGTAGTTGATAGCTGAAATCAAATCATCCTCGATGTCGCTGTCGTCAGTGGTGTCGTCGTTCTTCGACGTTTGATCTTCTTTCTTGGCCTCTGAGGTGACCGTCTTCGTCTGTTCGGTTTTCGATGCCTCGGTTTTATCGTCTGAACTGGTTTCAGACTCGTCGTCAGAGGTGCTGGTAGACGTTGTACTGCTGGACGATTTCTCGTCCTTCTTCCCATCGGTTTTCTCTTCTTTCAGCTCGTCCTCGTCGGAGCCTTTACACTCGTCCTCGTCGCGATCGTCCTCGTCCTCGTCGTCCTGGGACACAACCTTCGACAATTTGTTCGATGCCTCGTCATTCTGGCTGACGTTCTCCAAATTCTTCCGATTCTTCAACGCCTCTTGCTCCTCCAAATCCTTACTTATCTTCACGTTACTGTCCTCCTGGCCCGTCATTTTGTTCTGACGCTGATTATTGGCAGTCACATCACACTCGTCCGACTCGTTTTGCTTGTCGCCACCGGAACTCTCCATGGAGGAATCTGAAAGGTAACAGTTCTTCTTTAATATTCGCTGCGATTGAATCTTAAAGGTTGTCGGGAGTGAAATTTCATTTCATAAAAATGAATCTGATAAAAATCTCGTATAATTTACATTATATTCAAGCAAATTATTAATTAAATAAATGACAAATCTTTAATTTAATTTTTGTGAATTCTTAAATTGTCTTTCACGTGCATTATGTTACCAGTTCTGTTATTGGTTACATAATAAATGTTTATATTAATACAATATATTATATTATTATATATATATATATATATTACTATACACTTAGAAAAATATTTTTATTATCAATAACTGATAGATAAACAGTTTTCTTGCAGTCCAGAAAACATTGAAAAAGATTGAAATGCAATAACTTCTTGAGGTTCTTTCTTCAAAAAGAAATTAATAAGCAAATAACAACGACAAATTACAAAGAAAGAAAGTTGCCTTGAAAATTCAAGATTGTAGTATGCAGCTCTTTCTCAAAGAAGCTTCCACTCCGATACATAAAAGACTTCGAAACAGTTAATGACGATGTATACGGCGTCTGCTTCGCTATTCATTGCACGATTATTTCTCGTCGTAGCTTAAACGTTCTTCTAACGCGGGAGGATCATTTGCGACACGTTTGTAACATTTCAGAATGGACGATAAGCTGAGATTTTCTCTCAATGAGAGGCGACTTATAATCGGGGCGATGATAACTAGGACACCGAAAAAAAGATAAAAATAACTCGTCAATCGATTAATTAATTCTCTATAACAATATGCTCGCAAGTCGATGCGTTAAGCTGTCCTTATTCTCTCCTCGCTGAACATAAATGTTTATTATTATTCATTTTATTAATAACCCGTAAAAAAAAAAAAAAATAACGAGACGAACTCGATCCAAAAATTTTCCTCTCCTCTTCTTTCTTTTCTTCTTGAAAATAAAATTCTTTCGCCATTCTTTGTATTTCTTTTGACAAGTACAACTCTTTTCATTTCTTCAATACCAAACGATGTAAGAAGCATTTGACTCAAAAAATTTTCCTCTTCCTCTTTTCTTCTCTTCCCGAGAAGTTTTTTTCGAAAAAACAAAATAACGTAGGGACTAATTACGTTAAAGTCGAAAAATGAAAGATGCGAACGTTGTTTCGAAATGACAATGACATTAAAGTTCGCAGGGCGAACGAGAGGACAAAAAAATTTTTTAATTGAAAGACCATGCCTTTTCAATTTCTTTCGTGCAAGTTTTCATAAGAAACAGAGGGAAGAAACATCGCGACGATGTCTGAATAAAATTCTTAACCACCGTGCTATATTATAAGAAACGCGTCCTTCCTCTTATTGACTGACAGCGCTCGGCTCTATCCTCAAAGATTTCTTGAGAAGCTTGCATTTGCTTCTCTTACAATCGCGCAATATTACGGAATTTTAATTAAAAGTAAATTGCGCGTTAACTGCAATATTAATTATTATTTTCTAATATTTTTAATATTAATTATTATTTACTAATATTTTTAATATTAATTATTATTTACTAATATTAATAATTATTTACTAATTTTTATTTTTAATATTAATTATTATTTACTAATATTAATAATTATTTACTAATTTTTATTTTTAATATTAATTATTATTTACTAATATTAATAATTATTTACTAATTTTTATTTTTAATATTAATTATTATTTACTAATATTAATAATTATTTACTAATTTTTATTTTTAATATTAATTATTATTTACTAATTATTAATTTTCTGAAATTTCACCAAGAAGGCTATTTTTAAGACATATAACATATAAATATATTGTAGATATAATATATACTTGATAGATATAGCATATGTACGTATTAAATACCGATAATAAAACATGTATCCTTTATGCTCGTTTTAACAGATACAGACGCGAATTTGCATTAACAAAATAGAAATTAAAAACACAAAAATACACTAACAGCCCTGGATTTTTTCGTACAAATAAATATTACTAATTATTAGTTTTTCGAAATTTCACCAAGAAGGCTATTTTTAAGACATATAATGTATAAATGTAATATATTATAGATATAATATATACTTGATAGATACAGCATATGTATGTACGTATTAAATACCGATAATAAAACATGTGTGAATTTGCATTAACAAAATAGAAATTAAAAATACGCTAACAGCCCTGGATTTTTTCGTCGTTCGAATAAAAGAAATTTGAGAACAAACGTTCGATTAAAAGAACAAAGAAAAAAGAAAGCAATTCAATCGACTAAATTACGATTCTCGAGAAACCAATCGTACCATGTGATAACATTGATTTAATGCACGTGTTGAACAAGAATCACGTTTGCCATGTGGCAAACCCTTAGGTTCCAGAGGGAGGAACAAAAATGGCCGACGATCCGGATGACTTGATTGCTCGTCGCGCAATCAGCTGGCAGGCAGAACTCCGAATTCGAATCCCCGGTCCAATAATCCGATCGACCGTTTCGTTCCCACCTCTTCGAATCAATTCTTCCATGCCTGGTTCTCTTCGTGAAAAAATACCGAACACTCGGTATGTCGAACGTCCGGCGAACCGGAATAAACCTACTAGCTGATTAGCGCGGTCAACGTAAAAATTAGCGGCAAAGCGCGAATTGCGAAAATTGCTTCATAAATACTTTTGCTCCTTTCCTTTTTTCCTTCTTTTTAAGAAAAAAAAAGGAAGCAGAAGAAGAAGAAGAAGAAGAAGTAAAAGACGTTTTGTTGCATTCGTGAACACGTCACTGGCGCATTGCGGTAAGTACGCCCTCTATTTCGTAACCGTGGAAACGTTTGTCTGTATAGCACGGTCCGTATAGTAAGTTCTGCTATAGACGCGTGTTATACGGTTATACAGCAATCCGGTCCTCCACTATACCCGCCGGGGAGAGCGAGTAAATCACGCCACACGACGTAACGAACAGTAAGGCTGCATATAGTCGTCACCAATTATTTTCGTACGTATGTACGTAAGGCTCTAGCGTATCGACCACTTTTCACGTTCACCCGAAAAGGGGTGGAGAGAAAAACATGGAGGAAGTACGATAGAACGCGAGGCAAAATCAGTTTGTGCACGGTAAACTTCGTGCTTGTTGCAACTTTTGCGAAATTACGACTGATAACTCACTTGGCGAAACTGCGTTTATCGCCCGTAACTTGGAAAATCAATTATACTTCAAATTAGCGGATATCGCTGTATACGTGACTCTGATTGTTCAAATACATTATGTGTACAAATAAGCAAAGATATCAAAGTAATAATTAAACTCGTGTAGTTACTATATCACAAGATTAACGTAGCTCTAGCAGTTCTTTCTCATGAGATATGATGTTCTGACAGTTTTTGAAAATTGTAAAACGTGTTTCCGGATAGCGAATCTCTCTCTTCGATGAGTTAACAAATTTTGATAACGATCGAACGCGATTTTAAATAGTTTGAAGTAATTCCTAATTCGATACGAGATAATGGCTTTTAAAAATACGAAAGTGAAAGATACAAAAAATATAGAAAGATCCTTGATTAAATAAAAATCATCAGAAACGATCGATGAAAGTTTGAAGGGAAATGCAAGGCGGCAGATACCATTTAAAAACCGATCTTCGACTTTTTCGTTGAAAAGTCTATCATTCAGAGACTTTTGTGGCTAAGGAAGCAACAGGTATGGTCTTGGCACAATAAAAAAAATTGCTTATTCTACGAGAATGCAAATCAAGTTTACTTCAGCAAGTACAATCTGATCCGATGTGAAAGAATATTACGTGCAGCATACTTTTTATATCCGCGTCGCGTTATTATATCTTTCGTGGTGTGTCATTATGTTTACTATACGATACATAAAAAAAAAAGACCAAGATCATCTATAACTTATATTATAAACACAGCAATATGTCGATCTAAATTATTACAAAGCGATGATTAATAAGATAATGTTAATGTAAATTGATAATGTAAGAAACGATGTTCTTTTCAGATACCTGGAATCAGTGACAAGAAAAAATTATTATTTGATTTACAGGAACATACAAGTTGAAATATCTACGAACGACAATTAATTACTAGTACAATTTAGTTTTACAACGTAATTAAGCATGAAACGCTCGAGAAGTTAATATTGAAAATATTAGGTGTCAGAATCTGTCTTCTAATTGACGAACTATTACGAGAATTTCAAATTTAAGTAATTAATTAATTAGGTAATAAAGTATTAACATAATGTAATTTAAATAATGATTTAAATAGCTTACTAATGTCATCGAATCAGCGTATGCTAAAATAATTTTATTTCATGTGAATTTAATGAGTAAAACGATAGATAACGTTGGCGAAGCAAGTTCTGGTATCGATAAGATAAATAACTTTCCACGCTAATATATCAATATAAATGCAACATAGTACATCCAGTAAGTGTCCGTAAGTACTTTAAATCACGCAGATAATCTACATCAGTTCGATCAAGCGGAAACGAAATAATAATTGGTCAGCGATACACGTTGAGTTCCATTGATTCGACTACCGATAACTAAAGTAACAAGACTTTTATCAAAGAAATTAAAACGCAAGAAACAGGATGAAGAGAACATAAACTTTTGTTTACATATGTATATTTTATAGAAAAATCAAGTTTCGACTTTTATCAAAGAAATATCAAAGGATAGAGCACAAACTTATATATATTTTATAGAAAATGAAATCTCGTTGCGAAGCCTACGTAAAATTCCTAAAATTCTTATGATAGATTATAAATTACATTTACATATGTAAATTTTATAGAAAACTCGAAAAATCAAATTTCGACTTTTATCAAAGAAATGCAAGAAATAAAATAGAGCACAAACTTATATACATATATATTACAGAAAATCAAATCTCGTTGCGAAACCTACGTAAAATTTCTGAAATTCTTATGGTAGATTATAAATTATATATTAACAAATATACAGTTACTTCGGCCTACTCTACTCCAGTAGTGTTCAATTCAACGATCTGATCGTTAATGCAAATAAACGCGAGTTCACGTTGATTTTTTTTCTACCACGAACGAGTTCCAAGATGGAGTTTGTCGGAAATACAAATAGAGCTACAGTCGTTTAATGTAGTTTTGACAGGAGTAGAGTGAAGTGACGACGATATATATACATAGGTGGACAGATATCGGTGCTAACGTGCGTAGATCTTTGGCGATATGCCAGACTCGTTTCGCGAATACATACTTGTTTACCGCATGCTAGAGAGTGACGTAAAACTCTATTGGGCTCTTGGACTGATCCGGCACACGTGATGATGTCCCCACATACATACAGCTAGTCTTCCTCGCAGTCAAAATGATCCGAGTCGAAGTGATCGAAATCAAAACGATCGACCGCGATACGAAATTAGATGCACGAAGCAACGAACAATTGAAGAAACAAATTCGTCATCTTCGTTTAATACTTATAATGATCTCTAGATCTTTTTGTGTAATTTTTTTTTGTTTATTTATTTTTATGTAATTTTATATTATAATATATAATATATATAATTTTATATTATAATATATAATATATATAATTTTACATTATAATATATAATATATATAATTGATTGGTATTATAATATATATAATTGATGTAATTTTTGTTCGACATTTTTATACGAATATTAATTAAACAAAGAAACTGTCAAATCGAATTTCTATACTAGGTACAAAATTATGTTAATTCGTAGACAATTGGCGCTCACTCGTACCACAACAGTTTAATTCCGGAGTACTTTCTTTCAATCTACAATGTACCATTAAATCAAACTGATATTCTAAATTGTTATAAAATGATATAACAATCTATTTGGTTTCGTTTCAAAACATAATGTTTTTACTTTCACAACACCGAGTTCGTTTTCCTCAGAAATATCTTTACATCAAGCAACGAATGAAAAAAGGAAGAAAATTTTCAACATCTTTGCAAAACATTGAAAAATTTTTTCCACAACTGAGAACCACTACGATCTTGAAGATTAAATTGAAAATTTTTTTTTTTGTTCATTAATTTATCGAACTCTGAACGACGAAATTTTTGTCATTTAACTCTAACATTTAAAGTTCAACGAAATGGTGAAAAAAATTGTATTAAAAATCTCGAACTACCGTGGTATTAATGGTGAAAAAAATTGTATTAAAAATCTCGAACTTGTGATTTGAAGGTACGAGGTGGTATCGAGAATGTACTAATGCGTTCTAACATTTCACAATTGATTTGTTTCGTTCCTTCTGACTTTGATCTACCCGTAAAATATAATAGTATCGTTTTCTCGTGCAAATATTCGTAGAACGAACAGAGGGACATACAGCATTCGAGCATCATGGTTATAAAGTTTGATAGGACATTGAATGAAAGAGAGAGCCTTGTCACGAATATTTGCAATCGTAGCTGGTATGACGAACATCTACATGCTACCCGTGTATCCGTGATAGACAAATGCGAGACATGACTTTCGTGCAGTCGAATGGAATTGAATCGTTCATATCGAGTTTTCGATATCGTAACATCCAATGTTTAAATTATAACCAAGAATATATATATATATATATATATATATA
>NW_025110748.1:0-3948 GCF_011392965.1 Frieseomelitta varia
CCATAAACCATAAACAATCGGCGAATCAACGCTCACACGCACGCTGCCACAGACACGTAGCTATAGGCAATATTCATTGTAATAGTAGCGATAGTTTTTTTGCATAAATCTCGGAAACTAAAGCCGAGCGGCGGTCACATGCATAGGAAAATGTTGATTTCCACAACATATAATAAATTTATCATATAATATATTAACTAAAATTAATATAATAAATTAACATATAATCTTATTATTATATAATACAACTATATAACTATAATATAAACGATATTAAATTATAATAAAATTCTTATTATATGATATATTAACTAAAATTAATAAAAAATTACAATAAAATTCTTATTATATGATATATTAACTAAAATTAATAAAAAATTATAATAAAATTCTTATTATATGATATATTAACTAAAATTAACACAATATATTAACAAATAATAAATTTCTTATTATATAATATAATATATAACATATAATATTATTATTATATAATACGATATATAACATATAATAAAATTCTTATCTTAACTGAAATTAATATAATATATTAACATATAATAAATTTCTACAAAAGTCGTCGAAACTGGTGAGACCATCCCCCTTTTCTAAATAATTATCAAATCCCCATTGCGCGAGGTAAGAATTTTTCAGCAATGAAAATCTATCGACCATCCAGCTAATACTCATCGACTTTGGCGCGTGTACGCGCACGAGCATGCACTTTTTAAATGGTTAGGTGGCCATCGCGCTGACTGCTGAAACACGAACGACGAACGCACGAAAGCCACGTATAGCTCGTTTCCTCGAGGCTGTTACGCGACCTTGACACACGTTACACACTCGCAGCCACGTACTCGCGTCTCGCGGACCTGCGCCCGCCGGTCCTCCATTTTACACGCACGCGGTGACTCGCTCGATTAAACAAACTCTGCAGAAACACGGAGATCGAACCACGTTGCCACGTGGCTGTCGTCGATGATCCGCCAACGATTGCTCCGTTAGACCGACGAGTTTCGACGAGATTCGAGTGAATGGTAAAGTGTGAGCTTCACGAAAAAGATAGAGAAACTTTCAAATATTCAGTTTTAGCAGCGCGTTTCAACCCTTTCGCTACGACAGTTCGCTTTGCCATTGAACGGGATCCCACGCTGAAGGTATACAGGTTGATCGAATTATTTTTCGAGCTCGTCAATGCGTTTTCAAATAGAATCTCTTTTTTTGAATTTGTTGGTAACACTTTGACAAGATCCTGGAATTTTATTTTTTTAAGAGATTTTCGAGAGATCAACAGTTGCATCTGTAACCGGTCTTTTCGAAATTCCGACAGATTGAGAAAGATTTTTCATTGTAACAATTTCTTATCGTATAAATATTCCACTGTCTGAATCTTTTTTGAATTTCCTGGTAACATTTTAACAAGAGCCTAGAATGTTTTCTTTAAACAAACTTTAATTGTTCAAACAAAAATCTAACCTCAAATTTTTAAGAGATATCTGTAGTCAATGTTTCTCGAATTGCAATAAATTGAGAAAGATTTTTCATTCTAATAATTTCTTATCGTATAAATACATCACTGTCGAATCTTTTTTGAATTTCTTGATAATATTATATTATTATAATATTATATAATATTTTATCAAGGATGTTTCCTTTAAACAAATTTCAATTTTTCCAACAAAAATCAAACCTCAAATCTGTAAGAGATCAACAGTTACATCTGCATCCGGTCTTTTTCAAATTCCGATAGATTGAGAAAGATTTTTCATTGCAATAATTTCTTATCGCATAAACGTTCCACTGTCGAATAGAAAAAAAATGGGAAAAAAAACTCGTCTCGATGGCTAAAGTGTATTGCATATTTTTAATTTGTGATTATTCCAATAGACGCCGTATATATCCGGTGCCTGTATTTATTAAAAGCGAGTTTAAACGAAGAAAGAAGAGAATAAAATAGCGAAAAACATACTATACTCCGAGTTGTTGATAGTCATTCAAAGCAAACGTCATAAAAATCTTGTTACACGTTAATTAAAGTAAACAGTTACTGTTAAATCTCGTAATGTATTTATTTAGAAGAATAAACCTCTGTCATCCGGAACGAAAACTGGGGAAAGCCACTAAAACTAAAAATCCACAAAAAAAAAAAAAAAATAGAAAAGAAAAGGAAAAACAAATGACGTATCAGGCTTATAATTTATACGCATCGTCTTTGCAGTTTGTCGAAGTTCACTCGTCTTGCGCGCCGAAAGGAAAGAACATTTTTCAGTAAACGCGTTAAATCGTTATCCCCAGTTAAGCGTCCCGATGTCTCGGATTCGTCCCGACTTCCCTCTCGACTTCAATTTCGTTTGCTCGTGGAATCATGCTCCAGCAGCCACGTTACGCGGGCGACGTATGGTTGCATAATTCAGCCGGGCCCGGCGAATGGGTCGGAAATGACCGCGTTTTACGGGAATGTGCGAGCTTCGATTAACAGTGTCGTTCAGGCGGTTGAATTATTCACGGACGCTTACCGCGTATCACGGCCACGGAATCCGTTATAGCCCAACAACTTCAAATTGCCGGGTAAAGGCGATTTCGTTAGAAAATTGCTCGCCGATACCATCGGCCGACACCCGTTATCGAAAACGACCTCTCTGCGTCTAGTGCCACTTTACGAAATAAATTATTACAACGAGAAAATACAAACTATTGATTTACAAAGACGTTGTACTTAAAATTTAAATAAATAAAAAATAAAAATAAATCAATGGATTTTGTAATTTTTGCGTCATCAGTATTATGATTAATTTACCCATGAATTTATATACAATAAATAAATGTAGACTGAATTTTTATATTATTTATTATAAGATTGTAAATGTTTGTCGAATTTTTAATTGTTTGTTGAGTTTCAATAAATAATTCAATATTAGGAATAATACGTTTAATTTCTCAAGTAATTTCAATTTTATAATAATAATAATAATAATTTAGAATTAGAACATTTTAAGTTAATTGATTTAATTTTTTATCGGGAAAATTGAAAATTTTTTATTTTATTATATCCATTATATTTTATATTTGTTATTAGATTGTTAATTGATTTAAATCGAATTCTTTTTGGGGTTTAATCGAAGGTGAATCAGGATTTAATTTAGAATATCCTAGAAGGTTATTTATTTATATTTCTTTTATAATTTATTTATTATATTTAAAATATTGTACGTAAAATCCATTATATTTATAAACCTTCCAACACCAATAAATATTAATTGTATATGAAATATTTTGGATCAATGTTAGGAACTTTTTTAATAATTCAAATTATTTCAGGATTTATTCTTATCAGTACATTGTTGTCTCAATATCAATTATGGTTGTAAAAGAATTTCCCACATTATAAAAGACATTAAGTCAGGATGATTATTATCGGAGCATGAAAATTTCACTCGGCTATTCGACGAAATTCTGCCGTGGAAAACCACAGGTCTCCACGTCCAAGTGAATCTTTGAAGTCAGAAAGTCGGAAGAATCGATTCTTCAAAAGCTGCACGTTCTGTCATCACGATTCTTTTATACCCTATAATAATAATTTCCCTAGAATAACAACCTAAAATACCTTGGAATAATAATTAACCTGAAGCTTTTATCGACATCCAACAGATAACTGAAGCTTTAAAAAGTGCTTTCCTCGGAAATGAAATTTTTAACATCTCAGAGTTCATCTACCGAATCGATTTGGACGAAAATATTATTGCAATGATACTCTCAAGGCTATTATCTTCCACTCGACGAAACGAAATTTCGACTCGCGCGTTTTTTCTTAACGAAAGAGATGAAAATTCACGAAAGTTGCACGTTCAAGTTCAGATGGCTGTAGAAAAATTTTTCAAAAATTGAAAGAATAATTGAAACAATAGAATTAAATGGAACAATAAAATACTACAAATGTTCTGATTAAAT
>NW_025110748.1:4056-57265 GCF_011392965.1 Frieseomelitta varia
GAATAATTGAAACAATAGAATTAAATGGAACACTAAAATACTATAAATGTTCTGATTAAATAAAACAATAGTATACTAATAGTATACTAATAATAGAATTAAATAGAACTGACAAAATTGACGAAAGCTACACGTTCAAATTCAGATGGTTGTAGAGAAATTTTTCAAAAATTGAAAAAGTAATTGAAACAATAGAATTAAATGGAACAGTAAAATACAAATGTCCTAATTAAATAAAACAATAGAATTAAATGGAACAATAAAATACAAATGTTCTAATTAAATAAAACAATAGTATACTAATAATAGAATTAAATAGAACAATTGACAAAACTGGTGAAAGTTGCACGTTCAAGCTCAGGTGGCTGTAGAAAAATTTCTCAAAAATTGAAAGAATAATTGAAACAATAGACTTAAATGGAACAATAAAATACTATAAATGTTCCAATTAAATAGAAAAACAGAATACTAATAATAGAATTAAATAGAACAATAGAATCGAAACAATAGAATTGAAATCAAATTTCCAAAAACTTCTCCAACTGAACTGAAATAATACAATGCAATAGAATGTACGCATTATTAAAAAAAAAGAAAAAAAAGAAATCCTTCAATTTTCGTAGTTTTACAATCACTTAGACATGCGTAGTCCCTCAAACAAAAACTTTCTCTTCAAACGCCCCGCCTTGTGCAAGTTTACAGTATTATTTATTCAAACGCAGTACTGTCCGCATCAATCACTTGGCCACGCTACTTTCTCTTACTCGCCGTACATGTGTCGCATTACACGCGACACAACCGCCGAATTTATCGAAACGACTCCCTTGGCCAATTAGCCACGTCAGCTAATGCTTTGGCCAAATATATCGGAAACGGGCGCCCCTGATTTTCTCGCTGACACATCGTCGAGTTCCGATTAATAGACAGCGACAAGTTTCCGCGGAACTTGGACGAAAAGTTTTAATCGAATTTTTAAGTGGCCGAGACGAGCCGAGTCGAGGAAGTTGCCCGAGACTTTCAGCCACTTAAAATATTAACTCTCGAATGCGAAACATACTTTTGCATTCGGGATTCCTACGAGCCAGGCTCCCTCTTGCACCTGTCTGGCCGTTCGCTGGCTTAATCCACTTACGATTCCGCCGACCGGCTCGACGGTGGATCCTCAGTACCACCCATAATTTTTTCGATCCGTTTGAAATACCAAGAGACCAAGAACTCGAACGCGAGGTATCTCCTGTTGTCCGTTTCTAGACTGATTTAATTAGAATCATTGTTCCTCTTTTTGTTATTCTTTATTCCATTTCTTTCCCCTTGTAAATTGATTTTAATTGGCATTTAATTGATCAAAATGATACTATTGATTTTTCAATTGATATTTAATCGATTAAACTGATGATTTATTGATTTCAATTGACATTTATAATTGATTAAAATGATATTACTGATTTTAATTGACATTTAATTGATCAAAATGATACTATTGATTTTTCAATTGATATTTAATCGATTAAACTGATATTATTGATTTCAATTGACATTTATAATTGATTAAAATGATATTATTGATTTCAATTGATATTTAACCGATTAAAATGATATTATTGATTTTAGTTGATATTTAATCGATTAAACTGATATTATTGATTTTAGTTGACATTTAATTGATTAAAATGATATTATCGATTTCAATTGATATTTAATCGATTAAACTGATATTATTGATTTTAACTGATTGATTAAACTGATTTAATTTGTAATTGTAATTTAATTTGTAATTCTCTTCTGTCCCCTTTTGCAAACCTTTTCCGAATTAATCCCTTTGCAGATCATATTCATTTCATCACCTTATGGATGACTCAAACGTGAAGCAATGCAGCGACATTTTTTCGCGATTTTATTCGCGGCTGCATGAAAATAATCTAGATGAAGTGTTTTTGCTCAGCGGCAGGCGAATCGTTACAGATAAATCTACATGTACATGTATACGTGTAAGTATACTTTAGACGTAAAACAAATATTATCGTCAACTTTACGTCCATGTGATTTTTTGCCAAAGTATTCTTACTTTCAGATGCAAAACAAATATTTCACGTTTTACACATTTTATAATTTTGCGTCTTTTTTTTTTTTGTTCAAATTCATTAACAAGTACGTGCGATAAAATTTTTACCTCGAGACCGGAGATTTTATTCTTACCAGAAGCTGGAGAAATTTACTTGATTTACAAAATGCGAGGCCCGATGATCTGCATTTGAATACGATCGGCAAACTCGGTTAATTCAGTGCGCAAAGCCGGCATTTCCGTCGTGTTGCCTTTCTCCACCGATGAAAGAATTCGTCCAAACAGATACCAGATCCGAAGAGCAACGTCGGCCACGTTGAAGAATCCGCCATTTTGTCCGAATCTGAATCCGCAGCGATCGAATTGGTTCACCGGCAACCGTAGAACCGATTCCACGAGTATTTCTGTTTCCCCAAGTAAATCTTCGTTGGACGTTTGCCTGTTGGCAAACGGAAGCGGCAGCGATTCCTTCCGTTCGAGGGAGTAGATTTTCGCTAGGACGAAAAGCGGATCGGCGGAGGCTGGTGAAAACCAGAGGAAGCCAGCGGAACGCCGGAAATGGAGGAGGAGGAACGGAAGAGATTCACGCGATTCCGTGCTTGTCCGCGGTCGCGAGACGCTTTGTCGAGGTTTGGCATCCGCTGCTTCTCTCTTTTTCTCTTTCCTTTTTCTTTCTTTCTTTCTTTCACAAGCTGTGAAGAATCGAAACAGTCGCTAGTAAAACGCACGTGTCTGCAGTGTTTAAATGATTAAGGAATTTTCTAGCCATTTTTTAAAAAGTTATTAGTTACCTTTGAAATAACCAATGATTTTTAATTAATTATTAGTTATTTATTTTTGTCTATTATTACCATTATTTATTTTTATCTATCATTATTATTATCTTTCAGTTATACAATTATTAGTATGCTATTATTTAATTAATTATTTATTATTTATATTATCATATTATTATTAAATTAATTAAAGTGTCAAAATTTTACTTAGTCATTTTAGTTGTTTATTTTTATTTATTATTACCATTATTTATTAATTATTCATTTTTATTTATCATTATTATCATTTATCAGTTATACAATTATTATTATATTATTGTTTAATTAATTAAAGTGTTAAAATTTTAGTGTTTTCTAATTATATATTTTTATTTATTATTACCATTATTTATTAATTATTTATTTCTATTTATCATTATTATCATTTATCAGTTATACAGTTAGTATATTATTATTTAACTAATTATAGTTAAAAAAAATCGAACGATCTATGGTTTCTACGAAAAGTTTTACTTTTGTGATGAATAAAATACAATGCAAAAAGAGAACGAAGAAATTTTGAACGCCGGAATTCAAGGACAAGATCAATTTTGCAGCAGGTTCTTTACATGTATGTATGTATGTACGTATTCCCATCAAATCGAAAATGTAGAATTCATCAATGATAGACGTGAACAAACTTTCCTTTTCCACACTGCACGTCCACGCTACGTCTTCGATCGCGGCGAACGATCAATTTCCGGTGAACAAACGAGCCTGTTACCAATCCACCATTGAGAACATTTTAAAAACACGCCCGAAAGAAGATTGTTCAAATAAAGAAACCTAGTTTTCCCATTTTACTTCGTTTTTCAAAGCGCCCATTCGCCATTCGCCGCGACCACGGTTCTACAGGTACTTGGAAAATTGGAGAACGAAATGGAAATAACAACGCTACGCGGTCGATAGGATTGCCGGTATCTCTGTCTCCCAGTGTATCCTGCAATTTCGATTGAAATTTTTAACGGAAACCGACCGAAACCAACGATAAAGAGAGAAAGAGATAAAGAGAGAAAGGGAGAGAGGGAGAGAGGAGCTTCGGAAAATGGGAACGGCGACGACGAACGTGTGCGGTAGATACATAGTGAATTAGTCGGTTTTGAAACGTCCGATGAAACGTTGTCACTCGAAGCGTTATTGTGATGTTTTATGAAGAGAGCGGGCCGAACCGGAGAGCGGTGCGAAGCGGAGCCGCGAGGGGAGAGTGATTTATTGTTCAGATACTGTAACACCGGCAGCGTGATAATGTCCGTGTAACAGGCTGTCCGACGTGACGTTGATGCTAACAGTTTATAATTCGAGCATCGAGATCATTGGAAACTGGTTCGCGCGTTCCATCTCTGTCCACCGTTTGCTCAATTTCACTTCGATCCCCTCGGCCCCGGGCAGCGGCTACACATTTTGCGCGGAAGATTATACACCATGCTTTCGTTCACCCTCCTTTGTCAGTGACCGTAATGAAACCGATACGCTAATTTAACCTCTTGCGTTCGAATGACGTCAAGAATTTTTTGTCCCAACATTGCAATATTTCCCTAGTTTTAAGTATATTTAAGTATAGCCCGGGCAAAACAAATAGTAAATTTATTACTTCTCAATAATTTCTGCCCGGTGATATCATACCGACGAGATATCATACCTTTTCACAAAAAGAAAGCGACGAATTATTCAGTTATTCGGTCACTCGTTATGGTCCGCAACCAGTTGCCAGCGCAACTTATAAGTGATGTCGTTTTCTGAGACTGTAGAAAATTTTAGTTTATTTAAAAGTTAATACAGCTTTAATCTGTAATATAGTTTAACAATAAACACACTAAATGTCAATGTATTTAACTAGAATATATTAGGCATAACATAGGTTATGTTATAACATATTATATATTATAGCATAATATGTTATAATAAGTAAAATTATATATTTAAGCAAACAATATAGGCAAAACAAATAAGAAATTTATTACTTCTCAATAATTTTTATCCAATGATATCGTACCGACGAGTTCGAAAAGAAAGCGACGAATTATCGTATACGGTTATTTGGTCGCTCGTTATGGTCCGCAGTCAGTTGCCAACGCAAGTGTTTACTACACATATAAGTAATGTCGTTTTCTGACACTGTAGAAAATTTTATTTTATTTAAAAGTTAATACAGCTTTAATCTGTAACATACTGTAACAACAAACACACTAAATGTCAATGTATTTAACTAAAATATTGGTTACATTAGGCATAATATAAGTTACGTATTATAACATATTATATGTTATAGCATAATATGTTATAATAAGAAAAATTATATATTTAAGTAAAACAATATAGGCAAAACAAATAACAAATTTATTACTTCTGAATAATTTCTATCCAGTGATAACATACCGACGAGATCAAAAAGAAAGCGACGAATTATCGTATACGGTTATTCGGTCACTCATTATGGTCCGCAATCAGTTGCCAGCGCAACTGGTTAAGGATACCTACAAGTAATGTCGTTTTCTGACACTGTAGAAAATTTTATTTTATTTTATTTTATTTAATACAGTTTTAATCTGTAGTATAATTGAACAATAAACACACTAAGTGTCAATGTATTTAATTAGAATATAAATTATATTAGGCATAACATAGGTTATGTTAAAACACATTATATATTATAGCATAACATGTTATAATAAATAAAATTATATATTTAAGTAAAACAAAATAATAATAAGGTAACAGACAAATAATACATTTATTACTTCTGAATAATTTCTATCCGGTGATATCGTACCGACGAGTTCAAAAAGAAAGCGACGAATTGTATAATATACGGTTCGTTATGGTCCGCAATCAGCTGTCAGGACGCAAGTGGTTAAAACGCGTACGTATCACGAAGAAAATTCTCTCATTTTCTTTCGCGTCACAGCTGTCACAATGAAGACCGAAAATCCGAAATCCGAGAAACAGACCTGTTTCTATCAGAGAATTTCACGCGCTTTCCTTCGCCTCCTTTTTTTTCCAGTCAACGCGTGACAAAATCGATGCGCTAATTTAAAACGCATACGTATCACAGACACGGCAGAGAATTTTCCCCGCGTCATCGCAGCTGTCATAATCGAGATTCAAGAACAAATGGCGTTTTCTATCAGGCTGTACTTTGTTGTATGATGTTTCAAAATGATCCGAGAGAGAAATTCCAAGCAAAAACGCCGCGAAAAAATTTCAAGCTTCGATAGCCTCGCGGCGGCAAGTACCTGCTCGCTGCACGTCTAATGGCAGAGCCAATGAATGTAAAATGAAGTTGTTGTTCGGCTCGGCGACGAGGAATATTAATAGGACGGGATTCGTATTCGCGAGGCGAAAATTCCATCGGGATGGAAAAACAGCGGGGCGATAACGACGACTGAATCCCCTGAGATAAAATTACAGCAATTTCACGGGGCACTTTAAAGCAATTATGTATTTCGCGGGAGGAAAGACTATCGAAACACGCCATCGCGTTCTCGAGACTTCTTCGACCAGTCGAGAAAGCAAGCGTCAGTGGAACGAGTCCATCGTTGATCAGACGCCATCGTACTTTAACTCTTCCTGCTCAACTTTTCCTCCGTAGTTTTGGCTAGTTACCCCATCTATTACTTGAAGCGATCGTCTCTGAGAAGAATAGCGTACAACTCGGCCTTTTCTTCTCTTTCAGAAAGTGGTACGAGTCCGTTTATTCGTACCATAGACGAGATATGTGACCTAAAAAAGGTATACCTTGCCTGTGTTCGTATATTGAGACATTTAATTTGGGGCTTGCGTTTTGAGAGCAAAGAAACTTCAAAGTATCGACAAACATTAATAAATTTAGGTCTCATGTTTTCTACAAACGACTATAAACGTGTTAAATTTTATTGCGCCACGATAGTTAATAAAATTGTTATATATGTAGTGTTTTAAAAACAAAATGAATTGCAAATGTCTAACTAAAATTAGGCATTTTTTTTTTTCAAAGCTGTGCCACTCTAGAAAAAGTTTAATTACGTAAGTATTATAATATATTATAGTAATATATACAATAATAAATAAATTAAATATGTATAACACACGGTATGTGAATTACAATTAGAATTATCAACAGATTAATCCCTAACATACGTAAAATCAAAATACGGATTGCAATTGTCTAAATAACTAAAACCTAACCTAGTCCTGTCATTTTTTCTTTCTTCTTTTCAAAATTATACCACTTTAGAAAAACATCGGCTCGATTACGCAAAAATTACAGTAAATTGCAATAAATTACAATATACAATAACAAATTAAATATGAATGACTATAACTAAAAATATGAAACAAAAAAATAAAAATATGAATAAGTTAGATTATTTCAAACGCAGTTCCAACACATTTCCGACACAGTTAGGTGATTTTCGAATGTACGTAAAAATATACGTCGCTCGTATTACGCGACACACACGTTGGCTGCTTGCAATTTCGGATAGATTAATTACACGACAGACTATCGAGGGGAAAGAATGGCGAGATGCGAAGAATAATTCACGGTTCCGACAGCGTCGTCAGCGTCGTGCGAAGAATAATTTCACGGTTGGGGAACGCGAGGGCGTGGCGTGGCAAAGAGTCGAACAGATTTCTCGCTCTTTCGCAAGACGAAACGAGTTTAACCCCTGAACGATCGTTGCTAATTGCGCGACTTAACTCGGACCAAGCGTTTCCATAAATTTCGTTTTCCCCTCGCTTTTCTGCTCCAGCTTTCGACCGCGATTCGCAACGTTTCACCAAAACTAGTCCCGTCGTTTGCGAGTAAAGATTTCTCGTCGTTCAACGAAAGGAGAAAATTTTCAAAAGAAAAAAAAAAAAAAAAAAAAAAAAACATCACAACCGAGAACCTTCTCGTTTCTTCGTTCCATTCGAACAGATCGCCTGTACTCTGTCGTCCCGTATACACTTGAGATTCCAATTTCCAAAGGCTCACCGCGATATTCGTAATCCCGCGAAGAGCAGAAATATCGGATTTTGTACGCCGTGCGACGGAAGCGGCGTTCCATGCAGCAATCGCGGAGAGGATAATCCAAGCGATCGCCAAGATGAATTGTTAGCGGGAGCCGGGTGCGCGTAACCTTCTTAATGGCCAGCCATCATCCTCCGCCGATGATATATCATACTAATCTGTCCGTATTAAATACGGAATACACGGCGGAGTTAATCGACGTACACAGGTATAAATTGCGTTGAAATTTGCAAGCGAAGGGGAAACTATCGTCTTATTCAAGAACGTCGTGGATGGAATTCAAGAGAGAGATCGTGTACGTGCTTATCTGCTACAAAGGGACTACGAATTCTTTGTAAAAAAAAAAAAGAAAGAAAATGAAGAGAAAGAAAAGGAAGAAAACTGCTGCCTGTCGTGACAAATCTAAATATTGTTTAAATTTATTTTTAAATCTAAACATTCTTTGGCTAAGACGATTCTATCGCCAAATGCCAAAATTTATCTGATTCCTTTTGGAAAAACTCCGTCTAAGAAGCTTAATATTCGATGTTACTATTCAGTTAAGCTATGGAAAGATAGGAAGCTTGTGGAACTCGGTCGAACCTTATTATTATAGTATTTTAATACTCGGTGTTTACAACTTTGATACTTCAACTTTTCTACAACGCATCGCGAACCGTGGATAATCCACGATCGCTATAGTGAAACAATTACGTACTAATAACCGCTTTCTTTTTACCCCCATTTCTCAAAAAGAGTTACGTTTCTTTTAAATTTTCCTAGGTTAGCTAAACAGTCGAATGACTCAAATCAATCTAATGACAATTTGTAGGCTTTCATTTTTGATTTTACATTTTCAATTTTTTTATAATACGGCAGCCTAACACAAGATCAAAGCAAATAAAAACGGTGCAAGTAAGTCTTTGTAAATCAAGGCTCTGTGACTTAATTTTTGCCTTTTTATTTATCAATATTCTTCAGGGATACGCGTACCACTGTTGTTCTAAAGTCAGAAAGCGATCAGTGTTCAGTGTAAGTGTACTGATATCACTTTTTCTTTTTCTTCAACATTTGGAGTAATCTTCATCTACCACCAGTAACAATTCCAACGATTTCTCGCTCGTTTCGTGTTTTCAGTTTTATCGTTGCGTCGTTGGTCACGCGGCTCGAGCGGAAGTTTAATTTCGCAAAGGAGAACGCTCGCCCAGGATTACGTAAAGCATTGTCGTAATGAACGATGATCGAGAGCTCGTCCTCCCGATTACGAACGTTTTACGAAACAGGGCACGCGATTGACAGTCCGTGTCGATCGATTGTGCGAGCAATAGACGAGTAGTTGTATAAACGTTAATATCATTACCAGCGACGTTGAAACTGAATCTCGCCGAGCTAATCGAGTTTTACAGAGAAATTTTATCGAAATTCTAACTCGTCGTTACGACCGCTGTAACGTGAACCTAACTTAACTTAACCACTTGCGCTGGCAACTGATTGCGGACTAAAACGAGTAATCGAACCGTATACAATAATTTGTCGGTATTACTTTTTGAACTCGTCGGTATGATATCATTGGATAGAAATTATTGACAAGTAATAAATTTACTATTTGTTCAGCCTGGGTTTTATTTCAATATACTTGAATATATTGAAATTATTTTCTCAGTATATTTCACCTTAATACGAAATAGTAATATTTAGAAACGTTCAGAATCGCCTGGGTTACATTTCAATATACTTGAAATTAGTATGAGTTGAAATTATTTTCTCAGTATTGAGAATATATATTTTACCTTAATACGAGTAGTAATATTTAGAAACGTTCGGAATCTCGATTCTCGCTGAAAATCACATTTTTGAACACAGCCTTAACCGCTGATTGCGAACCATAACGAGTGACCAAACCACATACAATAATTCGTCGGTATCTCTTTTTAAACTTGTCGGTATGATATCATTGGATAGAAATTATTGACAAGTAATAAATTTACTATTTGTTCAGCCTGGGTTTTATTTCAATATGCTTGAATATATTGAAATTATTTTCTCAGTATATTTTACCTTAATACGAAATAGTAATATTTAGAAACGTTCAGAATCTCGTCTCCTTGAGAATCACATTTTTGAACACAGCCTTAACCAGTTGCGCTGGCAACTGATTGCGGACCATAACGTGTGACCAAACTGTATACAATAATTCGTCGCTTTCTTTTCGAACTCGTCGGTATGATATCATTGGATAGAAATTATTGAAAAGTAATAAATTTACTATTTGTTTTGCCTGGGTTTTATTTCAATATACTTGAAATTAGAATGTTGAAATTATTTTCTCAGTATTGGGAATATATATTTTATTTTAATACGAGTAGTAATATTTAGAAACGTTCAGAATTTCGATTCGCTGAGAATCACATTTTTGAACACAGCCTTAACCGCTGGCAACTGATTGCGGACCATAACGAGTGACCAAACCGCATACAATAATTCGTCGGTATCTCTTTTTAAACTTGTCGGTATGATATCATTGGATAGAAATTATTGAAAAGTAATAAATTTACTATTTGTTTTGCCTGGGTTACATTTCAATATACTTGAAATTAGTATGTTGAAATTATTTTCTCAGTATTGGGAATATACATTTTACCTTAATACGAGTAGTAATATTTAGAAACGTTCAGAATCTCGGTTCGCTGAGAATCACATTTTTGAACACAGCCTTAACCAGTTGCGCTGGCAACTGATTGCGGACCATAACGAGTGACCAAATAACCGTATACGATAATTCGTCGCTTTCTTTTCGAACTCGTCGTTATGATATCACTGGATAGAAGTTATTAAGAAGTAATAAATTTATTATTTGTTTTGCCTTAGTTTTGTTTTTACTTAAATATACTTAAAACTGAGAAAATATTACAATTTTGAAACAAAAAATTCTCGACATGAGTGGCACGTCATTCCAGCGCAAGATGTTAAACCAATCGGTTTGCAAACGAGCGAGAACTAACACCGAAAAAAAACTTGCGTTCTTAAACACAACCATCATCCTTCTCTTCTGGCTTTTATTAATTAACTCGTCTCTCGTTAGCGATTAATTTATCGATGGTATTGGTTTCCGATCGATAGGACAGTGTTATGCAAATGGAGCATCTGCGCGAGCACACGCATCCATAAATCTGACTTGCACCGGTGGACAACCGCTCGTCGAATCGGATCAGGAACGAACAAAAGGAGCCACGTTCGAGCGTTTGCTACCGGGTATTTTTCGTCAACGTTTTCGAGGAACGAACTCGCCCTTTCGCGAACATCGCCAGATAACCGAAACGGTGGAACATTTGGCCCAAAAAACCGGGGAAATGTTAAATTTCCTAAGAGCCTGCAAGTTTCTATCGTTCAAAGTTGTTCGAGGAATAGCTAGTTCCGATTCCATCGGTAAAAATGTTTCCAACAAAAGCTAGACGTCTACGATCCTCCAGTATATAATATTTCCAGATGAATTTCTTCTCTGTAAAAGAAAATTTCCAGATTGCCCCTGACTTTTTAAACGTTAAAATGCATTTTTGAAATTGAGCGAGGTCGTAGCTGATACCGATTGAGACGAATTCGCCGACCTACGTGTATTACAATCTTGGTCGTATCTTTAAATAACTAAAAATAAGTTTTGTATATAATAAAAAAAATAAGTTTTATAAGTTTTATATATAATATATATCACATATTAATAATATATTAATATTTATTATATATTAATAATATATATATATATATATAAATAAATTTTAAATATAATTTTTCCCGACTTTGAATAAATAATATATATCACATATTAATAATATATAAAGAATAATATATATGTAAATAAGTTTTAAATATAATTTTTTCCGGCTTTGAATAAATATATATCACATATTAATAATATATAAATAATATATATATATAAATAAATTTTAAATATAATTTTTCGCGACTTTGAATAAATAACATATATCACATATTAATAATATATAAAGAATAATATATATGTAAATAAGTTTTAAATATAATTTTTTCCGGCTTTGAATAAATATATATCACATATTAATAATATATAAATAATATATATATATAAATAAATTTTAAATATAATTTTTCCCGACTTTGAATAAATAACATATATCACATATTAATAACATATAAATAATAATATATATGTAAATAAATTTTAAATATAATTTTTCCCGACTTTGAATAAATAATATATACCACATGTTAATAATATATAAATAATAATATATATATATATAAATAAGTTTCAAATATAATTTTTCCGGACTTTGAATAAATAACATATATCACATATTAATAATATATTAATATTTATTACATATTAACAATATATAAATAATAATATACATATAAATAAGTTTTAAATATAATTTTTCCCGACTTTGAAGGCCAAATTTACACCTACGCACTTACACGCGACGCGACGCGAGTACGCCAAAGAAATTAACGAACCGGCCGAAGCGGGCAACAGTCTTGCCGGAAAGTGAAACTGAAATTGCTCTGGCGCGCGAGGCTCACCATGAGTCATTTTCACCGGTAAGCAAATTCGAGCGAATCGGGGGTTGGAGAAAGGGTTGGAAGTGGTGGTGGAGGGGGATCGATATTCGACACGGTCGGTTACGTGCCGCGAATTCCGCCCTCGAGGAAACGCTCGGAATGAGGAAGAATGGACGCGGAGAAGGAAGCGGGCACAGCGTGGGATCAAGGGGGAGAACGGAGGAGAGGAGTGGAATCGGCTGTGCAACACAGCAACCCGAAGAACGCAAGGTACGCATTGATCCTGCGGACCGGCTCGTTGCAGAGCAGTCTTCGACCTTGTAAATTAAGCTCTATTAATATCTCGAGCACGCCTGGCTTGCCGGGACGCTGGAATTTCAACCCTCATGCGTAAATCAACTAACTCCTGGCATACCTTTCTCCCCTTTCCTCTCCCCCCCCCCTCTCAATCTCTCTCTCTCTCTCTCTCTTTTACTCTTTTCCCTTCACTCGTTCCTTCGAAATGAATTTTTCATCTGCTTCCTTCGCGTTTGCTGAAAACCTGGAACGGATTTCTTCCATCATGAATTCACCCCGTCCATCTGTATTCTCCGCTTTATATTTTCTGCAGTTTACGTCGTTTCGTTCCAACTAGCTATGTTCGCAGTTTCGTTTCATGCCGATTCTCACCAGGTATCGGTTACTTTGCGAAAAGCAGTTGCAGCCATTGCTGCACGAGCAAGACGAGACAGATTTACGAGTAGATAATTATATCAAGTAACATTTTAACGTAACTTTAAACGCTGCAACTTCGTCCTTTTCATCGCTCTGACTTATTCATATTGAATAATTACCGAACTTCGAAGTTCACGTTCAACATCAGCCATGTAATCATCCCGTCGTCACCGCTTTCAAATTCATTATCATATACGTTGTTTCCCTCGTCTGGCCACGGTCCAATTAGCAGAATCAAATTGTCAAAACATTCATGAAGGAGACGTCTACTCGCCTTGCAAATATTCATGAAGGACTAACTGGTAAACTTTCTACACGCGAGAGAATCGAAACGTGTAAAAAATATAAAAATCTCTAATTTGACGAGCGAACTTTTATCAATAAATACAGCGTAATTATTAATTATCGTACGAACGATTGCATAAATAAAGGCGATGAGAGAAAACTATTTTTCGAAAAGTCGAGAATTTTTTTATCCCAAAATTGCAATATTTTCCCAGTTTTAAGTATAAACCAGGCAAAAATAATGAATAATAAATTTGTTACTTTCTAAATTTTACTACTGATGTTAAGGTAAAATATATTGAGAAAATAATTTCAAGTATATTGAAACATAACTCGGGCAAAACAAAAAATAAATTTATTACTTTCTAAATATTACTACTCGTGTTAAGGTAAAATATACTGAGAAAATAATTTCAATATACTAACTTCAAGTATATTGAAACATAACTCAGGCAAAACAAATAACAAATTTATTATTTCTCCAGTGATATCACAGCGACGAGTTCAAAAAGAAAAGCGACGAATTCATACGGTTTGGTCGCTCGTTATGGTCCGCAGTGCCAGCGCAACTAGTTAACGCGTTTGATAAAACTGTGTTCAAAAATGTGATTTTCAGGAAAAAGAGATTCTGTCCGAGATTTTAAACGTTTCTAAATATTATTAATATTATTAATATTAAGGTAAAATATATTCCCAATACTGAGAAAATAATTTCTCGTCATATTAACATAATTATTTAAATATTATTAATATTATTAATATTAAGGTAAAATATATTTCCAATACTGAGAAAATAATTTCTCGTCGTATAATTTCTCGTAATATTATTAATTAAAACTATTGTTAATATTAAGGTAAAATATATTCCTAATACTGGGAAAATAATTTCAATATACTAATTTCAAGTATATTGAAACATAACTCAGGCAAAACAAATAACAAATTTATTATTTCTCCAGTGATATCATAGCGACGAGTTCAAAAAGAAAAGCGACGAATTCATACGGTTTAGTCGCTCGTTATGGTCCGCGCAACTAGTTAACGCGTTTGATAGAATTGTGTTTAAAAATGTGATTCTCAGTGAAAAGAGATTCTGTTCGAGATTCTGGACGTTTCTAAATATTACTATTATTAGCATCAAGGTAAAATATGTATTCCCAATACTGAGAAAATAATTTCAATATACTAACTTCAAGTATATTGAAACATAACTCAGGCAAAACAAATAACAAATTTATTATTTCTCCAGCGATATCACAGCGACGAGTTCAAAAAGAAAAGCGACGAATTCATACGGTTTGGTCGCTCGTTACGGTCCGCAATCAGTTGCCAGCGCAACTGGTTCACTTTCGTGGCAAATGCATCGAAGGCGTCGAAGTTCGGTCGCGACGAGGGAAAAAACGAACGCGTCTAGAAGGAAACTGCGACGACGAGCCGGCGGATTCGAGAAGTTTCGAGAAGAGGATATCCGAGATTTCCCGACGAGCTCGCGCTTATTAATATCTCGGCAACCTAACCTAAATCGGGCCAAGTGCGCCGGCTAAATTTCGATCGGTACTGAAGGGGAGCGTTTACCGGGCCACTCCAACAACTTGGGCTAATTCCTTCGGCCGATTTTCCGCCGGAGAGCGCTCGATCCTTGTTATTAATCCGATAATAAGAATCTCATTGGAAATGAGCAGTGGCGGCGGTACGAGCGCCGACAAACCAGGATGGCTTACGACGTTGTTACGGGAATTTAATCGAGTTACGAATCCATGGTAAATTAGACGAGAGGAATTCGCAACGTCGCAACGTCTCAACTACCTACGGTAGCCTACTAGCGTTTAACAGAAGTACGTCGTGGACGCCGTTTCTCTCTGAAAAAAAAAATACTCCTCTTGCGAAAAAATTTCGCACTGACCAACAGTACATTTAAAACAGTACACTGTTAGCTCATAATGATTTTCTCGCGTATATTTCCTTTCTACAGGTATCAATGCGTTTTGCGGATCAGACGTTTCATTGCTAATCACACTCAGTGGCCAGTTATTCTTTTGTACCACATATCTTCGGATTATTTACAGTTTGTTGGTAATTAAGAAACCTCGTCACGTGTGAAACGGGCAAACTGTTTTCCCTACCTTCCTTCAGTTGTTAAAGAAAAAACGATTTGTACGTATACACATACAGCTAATACGAGTATTGTCTCAACGCAGTGAAAAGATGGCTATGGAGGGGATAGCGCTAGGAGAGTGGGGAGGGGAGGAGGAAAGGACCGCCAGTTAGCAACCTCTCATTTAGATGTTTTACAGATTTCACATACACGTGCACGCTGTGCAATTTTTTTCACTTTCAAGTTTTCTGTAAACGCGTCGATTATCCCGAGAATCGAAACGGCTCTGTCTCCGCGGCGGTTGGTTCGTTTTATAATTTTGTAACCTTTGATTGGATGCAGAAACGCGACGAGGAGATGGGAATATTCGAACGATAGTCTTGAGTCTGACATTGGGTCTAGTTCTTAGGTCTGGTGGCAAATCGTGGTTCGACGAAAGGCGAGGCAGAGCAGAGCTAAGAGGAGCACAGCTAAGAAACGGAAGCACCTCGGAGAAACGGATGAATAATTCATCTTCAACACGCGACCGAATTCCCTCGCGAATTAACGTTCGCAAGACTTTGTCGTCGAATACGTATATACGTACATATATACTCGGAATAAAAAGCTGCGACCGGTTCGAGGAATTTCTCTCCGTCCATCTCCAGCCGAATTTTCCCCATCCGTGAATTTTTCGTTGCAATTCAGCCGACGGAAAATTCTGGTATCGCGGCGTCGTCGGGATCAAGTCGAGCGTCGATCTCAATTTCGAAAGTTCGCGCAACTTGCCGTCAAATTACCGCCGCCCTCGATATATCCTCGCAAATCCTCGCTGCTCCCATTTTTCTACCTAAGCGGAGAGAAGCCTGTTTGAACCCTCGACGAATTCGCCTAAATATCTCATCTATCGGATCTGTCGTTCAGGCTTATTTAACCATTTGAATTCATGCGTCACCGTGACGACGATACACATCTGCGTGATTGTTGCCGAGATCTCGCTCGACAGCGCGAACTTTTCTTCACGTTTTAGAAATTACGTACATTCTATAACGAAATTTCATGTTACTAGAAATTCATATTATTATTTTCAATACCATTTTTTTTTTCTTAACTGGGTTATTATTTTTAACTTTTGATAGTTGAAATCACTGTATCGATTCCAATGATCTTTCAAATGTTTAAATTATTATTATACATAAATAATTTAATTTCATTGTTTTTAATAATGTTGTTCGTATATTTTATTATTTTTAATTATAACATTGTTCATATATTAATCATAGAACGAAGATTATTTTTCCTTAAACACAAATAAGAATCGTCGTGAAACGATTCATTTTTAAGTCGAAATTAAATGTAAAATATTAAATCAACAACCCGTCTCTCCTTTTTATACGTAAATTAGCAATTTCCTTAGAGAATTTCAGGGAAAAAAGAGAAAAAGAACATAACAGACTGTCAATGTCAGATTTGAAGAATCAACCTGATGGGAAATTATTAGAGGATTTAAACAGAACAATTATCACATAAATAACATAATTAACGTAATCAACAAATTGTCACGCTTTGAAAACTGATAAAAAAGCTACTGTGCATGTAATAATAAAAAAAAAAAAAAAAAACATTGAATTTCATCGTACGCCGTGCATTAATTTACTTTGCAGTAAGTGCAGAGCGCAACCACACTGAAAGCAAGTCGAGTTGAGAAGCTGCTGCTAGTTGCAAACGTTTAGGGCAGCAGAGAAGAGGGGCGCTCGATTAATCGAGTACCAGCGACCGGAGAGAGTAAACAAAGCTGGGTGAAAAGTTCTCGAAGGAAAAGGCAAATTAGGCGAGGCGAGTTTTCCTAATTACGACTATCCCTGGACTAGCCCAGTACCGACTCTTCAATTTCGTTTCGTATCAGTCGTGTCGAACAACGATACGACTTAACAGTTTCGCCCCGAGCCGTGCCAATGGCCAACTTCCGCGGAGAATTTCTCTCGACAAACTTGTTACCTCTATTAATAATTCAACGTCGTTGTTTCAACATCGCCTGATACGCTCGACTGTCGGGGCGAATTTTCCGAGTCGATCGCCTCTCAGATATCTCCCCCCTCCTCGAATGTAACAACTCGCTCGAGCTGTTATTTTTATTATCGTCCAAGTATCTCTCATTTCAGCAAAAGTTGAATCTCGAATCTCGACTACGGGGGCACAACAGTTTCGTTAGTGTATTTTCGCTCGAGCTGCGAAGATTTACTTCTCCTTCTTCAATAAAGAAATCACAACAATTGCCAATTCGCATTTTCATTTACGCATTCTGCTTGATCCTGAAGAAACTGAAGCTGCAACGCATCTTTCGCCCCATTTCACTTTTCCCTTTCTTTTTCTTTCGTAGTTGACGTCGCAGCTGTTGAGCTTGCTTTTTTATAAAAATGCTCGCAGAGCCACGTTCCATCACGTCTGCTGTCGGAAGGTTCCCGAGCGAAAGCACGGCGCGTTTTTCATCCACGAGGATCGTGGCTGATGACGCGAGCGGAAATCGCCAACACAATGTAAACCGAGAGGGGCCGCGCGAAAATAATGCCATCCGTCACTGATCATGTTCACCGGCGAACGGGGGGTAGTCGATAATCGGATCGGTGATCGGATAACACGATCTCTTCGTGCATCCGGGGGACATAACGTGTTTTCACACGCGACCAGCCATTCTGTTACGAGAGGCGAGATTCAAAAGTGTTGTCTGTAACTCTAAACTCTAGTCGAAAACACTTTGCGTCTGACGCAGAAAATTATAAACAACCACGCGTGATCTCTTGTCTCTCTGAGAAATCGAAAATGATTGACGACCGACGCTTTCTGTCGGCGCGAGAATATCAAGTTCTTCCCCCCCTATTAATTTTAATGACAATTTTATTTACTTCAAGTTTATACTTTATTATTAATATAATCGATATAAATTAAATATTAAGTAATAATTATATAATTATGAATTAAAAAATTATAAATTATATAATTATAAATTAAAAAGTTATAAATTATATAATTATAAATTTAAAAATTATAAATTATGTAATTATAAATTAAAAAAATTATAAATTATATAATTATAAATTAAAAAATTATAAATTATATAATTATAAATTAAAAAATTATAAATTATATAATTATAAATTAAAAAATTACAAATTATATAATTATAAATTAAATACAAGTATAAATTAAATACAATTAATTTAAATTTAAAAATTTATATTGAAATGAAATCAATTTTAACAAATTTATTCGAAAGATCTGACCCATCGATTTACTTTATTTATAATTTTCAATTTAATTGGATTTTGATTATTGCGTCATTAACTATTTTTTCTAACAATTGTTGATCAATTCCTTTGCGATTTAATATATTATTTAATAAATTTATTTTAATTTCATTTACATCAACAAATAAGAAATCAATTTCTAATATAATAATCTTTTTAAGACTAATATTTTTTATTATTATTTTTCATTACTATTTCCTTATATTTTTCTTCATTAACAGGACATCTTTTGCTTAATTTATCAATATCGTTATCATTATGAAAATTTATGAGCGCTGAGTCATGATTTAGATCAAGAGTGGCAAACTGGCGACCCCTCTATCCCCTCCACTGCATCTTCTCTCCACTACATAGAAATTTCCTCGCCGTGCATGAAAGAATGGAGCGATTAGGAAAGTAGGCACAAGCGTATAAATTATACCTGTGTCGAAGAAATGACGATACGTGTATCCATGTATCTCTCTCTCTCTCTCTTTCTTTCTCTCTGTCATTCTGTTTCTCTCATATATCTCTCTTTGCCTCTTTCCTTTCTTTTCCCGGCTACCTAGTAGCTGGGTACTTTCAACGGTATTTCAGAAAATATGCAAAAATGACCTAACGGAAATTTCGTGAATTTTATTATTATGAACTGAACACGTTGTTTGAGCCGTTTTGAAAAACAGATTATGTTATCTCAAAGGGCTCCTCAAGGATTCATCCATCAACGACAGGCAATTTCACGGGTTCAGCGCCCAAGTGTTTGTTCGACTTATCGTTCTGCATTACTATAAAGAAGATAGATATTGGGAAAACCATTAGGACGCTCTTTCCGACGACCGAACAGAGGCTAACTTTTATTCTTCTCAGGTCAAGTGTAACCTTTTAATCATAAAACGCAAACAACATCGTTTCGAAACTCAAAATTCTCGAAGGTTGAACTTCATTTCATTCTGTAAGAAGGTCTCTTGTTTGAAGAGATTACTCAGGTATAAGTCCTAAATTATTCTGGACAAGGAGAGATTGCAAATCAGAGAAGGTATAAAAAGCATCCACATTCCAAATTCAGTCAAAGTCTTGCCTTGCCAACGGAGTTATACGGTCTGAAGTAAAGTTGTACAGTATAGTTTAGGTGTAATTATAAAGTACCATTTTTAATTAAAACATACGTTAAACATCGTAATAATCTTTCGGTGGCGAGTTTGTGAAAAAAATTTCACGCGAAAAGCCGAGAATTTTGAAGCAGTGGTCGCAGAAGAAAACAGTGCCCTGTGAACGTGTGGATCTTGTGAAAAGTATTAACATTCGTATTAATTCCGTAACATTTTTCAACAAGAAATGGCAGACAGTGTCAACCGTGCGAAGAAAGTGGAACTGGACGACTTCCTTAAAGAACAGAAGGAACAACACGACAAAATGAACGTGAAATTTAGTTTGCCTGAATTGTGTAAATATGTTCCTAAGTGTATATTGTACCGTGTCAGTCAGCTACGTCAGATTGCAGCAAAAAGTCTCGGCGAGTGCTCGTATAAAATGGTCGATGAATTTTTACTGTTCACTATCGAACTGTTGATCAACGAGGACACGTTAACAGATGAACAGTTTACAATGATACAAGAAAGGGCTGAATATTTGACGCTTGAAGACGCTCGAACTATGTTAGAGGTAATTATAATAATTCGAGAGAAATTTAGCGAGTATGCATCGAGAGATAGTGAACCAAAGGAAACTGAAGATGAAGGCCACGATGTTGTTGGTAATTCTGAATCGGCGAATACTATGCCCGGCTTGGTAGTTGAGTGTAAACCTGTAACGGAGTCGAATAGTCAAGTACTCGTGCCTGTAGAAAATACTTGTCAAAGGGTTGACAATTCTTCGCTGAAGCGCAAACGTGAAGAAACAGAGCCAGTTGCGACTAACACTGCATTTCAGGCAGAGTACGATCAGAAGTTGACCGTGTACTACGAAACGTATTCGCCGGTAGTTTCTCGACAAGCACTCAAGGACACTATATTTGAGATAATCCAAAATGATAGTTTAGAAAGTGAATTAATTGATTTCCTCGGTTGCGAAGCCCTGGATTTCATTCAGTATATCGTTCAAAATCAAGAAAATATTCTATCTTTGGATCCGAATTACGTATTGCAGAAGAAAGCTGCTAGCGTCCTGATCGAGGAACTGGTATCTTTAATGTCTACAGATCAGAAAGACATGTGGAAAAATGTGGAGAAACTGATGGTCGAGTATATAGCGAACAACAAAAGCAAAAAAAACTGAAAAAAAATGGCGCTGAATAGTAGAATGAAGGTACGGACGCGGAGATCATAATTGAAGAAGTGTTACAGATAAAAATGCACAAGAAAAATTTCTATTTGACTCTAATACATCTGCAAAAGTGCAAGCATATCATGTTGGCGAGACTTTATAATAATATAGTAATTATACAAATTTTATAGTAAATGTACATATACTAATAATATTTGATTATATATATAGTGTAGCTAATAAGAATTTATATTATTATAATATATTATTATTTTATAATAAATATATATTGTATAATATATAAATATATACTGTATAATATAATATGTAGTATTATCGAGTTTCAAATAATATAATATAATATGTAGTATTATCATCGACTATAATTTATAAGTTTGCTAATAAAAACCCACCCGACTTGGCTGTTTTGAAAAATTCTCGAACATTATTTTTAAATTTAACTATGTACAGTTATTTCAGAAACAATCCATTTGTAAAATAACGAAATTATATATTATGAAGCATTTCGTATAAAAATTGAATTAATTCTTTTCCAACTAAATGACTTGTTATTGTTATTTCATGAAATGAATTATCTACCATTTGCATATCAGGATTTCTATTCCTTGTTTGATTTTGATAGAAATTTTGGGCAGCCAGCTATATACGAGAATCCATGTCAATTAATTCATCCATGTCCGAAAGTAGAGTAGTCTCCATCGTTGATAACCAACTGTAATTTTTTATAGTGATCGATTATAGCGAAGACTGTGAAATATCGAAGTATAATCAAACAAGACTTGGTGCAGTTCGCTGCAATAAATTTATATAGACATACAGTCTCGTCGTAGAATACCAAACAAGTCAAACTCGATCTGGTACGTTGCTTTATTTGCGTCTGTCTCTATTTCGTGATAGTGTTCTACGGTAGAACGTTCACGTAGGCGGAATAAACGTCCTCGGAGAAGCGTTTGCAGCTTTTCGCAGAGTCGTAGGAAGATCGTCACGCATCCATTCCGATCCATCCACTTCAAATTCAGCGAATAGCTCGCTGGTACAACACTTTTCGCTTTGCAGGACGAGAGCCGCGACGCGACACGTCGGCCAACACCAACACCACGGTTTCGCGCCATCTGCATGTCGAGTCGAGTCGAATCACTATCTCGCTAACAGCAACCCTCTTTCGCCACGATGTATTTTTCTCTAGCTGCTCTTTGCTCGGTCAACGTAACTCTAGGCTCTGTTCGTTTCGCTGACTGACGGAACGTCTTTGTCCTCTCTTCTCCTTTCTTTCATCTGGCGTGGATTAGTCTCGATTCTAGCCTAGCCGATCAAACGTATTTCCTGGTTACAACAGATTAACAGGCTGAAGCCTCTTTGATGGACTGGAGCAAAATTTACGAGACACGGAACGAAGCTCTCGCGGCGGAAATTAAGTAAGAGAGAATTAATAGTGGAACTTACCGACAAAATTGAGGTAAGCGATGTTGCAGTTAAAAGGAAAAAACATAAAATATAATAAAATATAATAAATTTGTAAAATATGATAAAATATAATAAATTTGTAAAATATGATAAAATATAATAAATTTGTAAAATATGATAAAATATAATAAATTTGTAAAATATGATAAAATATAATAAATTTGTAAAATATGATAAAATATAATAAATTTGTAAAATATAATAAAATATAATAAATTTGTAAAATATGATAAAATATAATAAATTTGTAAAATATAATAAAACATAATAAATTTATAATAAAATAGAGTTAAAACGGCGAAGCCTCGATTCGTTTAACAAAAAGAATCATTCAAATATCTAAAAAAAAAAATCTCTGTTTTACAATTTTGTAATTCCACTCTATCATTTCCATACGTCAATAAAATTGTAAACTTCATACATCAATTATAAATTGTAAATTCTACACATCAGTTATTCATCAATTATTCTACACATTAATTATTAAATCTGTGAAATTGTAAATTGATCATTTTGATCATGGTGGTATTTTCAGCGTTAAATCTCTAAAAACACACTGTTCTACGTCTGTAAATACGTCTATTATTTTTATACATCGATAAAATTGTAAATTTACATACATCAATTATAAATTGTAAATTCTATGCATCAATTGTTTCTATACATTCGTAAAATTTTAAATCGACCATTTTGTTGTTTCCGACGTTAACAAAGAGCCATAAACGGCGTTTCGTCGATCGGCGAACGAAGATAAATCACGTCGCGCGATAACGCGCGGCTAGCGTGTTGAGAACGACCGGACGAAAAGTACAATAATTCTTCGTCGCGGCGTACAAACGACGCGCAAACCGTGACGAACAAAAACAAAGGCGAGAATCCTTCGTAAAACGAAGGAACTCGCCAACGATACGCGATAAGTTTCACGATTCTAATCATCGCTCGCCGAGCGAATCTCCTCGAACGTACAGTCCGTTGTTATTGACGCTAATAATTATCGATCGATAGCCCGATAGTGTCAGAGGTTAAGCGAACAGAGTGCCTGCAACGTTCCTTTGTGCGGCAGCTAGGCGAGTTCCGCTCGCGTTCGGCCAATCGGATCAACCTGATCGTGCACCCTTTGCCGTCTCTGCGCGATGAATATTTATTTGCCCCGGTACAGACGAGAAGAGAGAGAGAGAGAGAGAGAGAGAGAGAGAGAGAGAGAGAAAGTGGTTCGGTTCGCTTGCACGTTATCGCGTTCGCTCGATTTCAGTAGTTACACGAAGAACGATTAATCTCGTTCCCGACCGAATTCCGTCGAAAACCTACGTCCCTCTGAATCTTCCGTCAAATACCAAATTTATATTTATCTCTCTATTTTATTTCCACTCTTCCTTTTTCATTCTTGCTTTTTTTTTTCTAGGAGCCAATTTCAGCGCTCGTCATCGCGTGGAAAATATTAACCAGTTGCGCTGGCAACTGATTGCGGACCATAACGAGTGACCGAACCGTATATACAATAATTCGTCGCTTTCTTTTGAAATTCATCGATACGATATCACCGGGCAGAAATTATTGAAAAGTAATAAATTTACTAATTGTTTTGCCTATTTTGTTTTACTTAAATATATAATTTTATTTATTAAAACATGTTATGCCATAATATATAATGTGTTTTAACATAACCTATGTTATGCCTAATATAATTTATATTCTAATTAAATACATTGACACTTAGTGTGTTTATTGTTAAATTATACTACAGATTAACGCTGTATTAAATAAAATAAACTAAAATAAAATTTCCTACAGTGTCAGAAAACAACATTACTTGTAGGTATCCTTAACCAGTTACGCTGGCAACTGATTGCGGACCATAACGAGTGACCGAATAACCGTATACGATAATTCGTCGCTTTCTTTTTGAACTCATCGGTATGTTATCACTAGATAGAAATTATTGAGAAGTAATAAATTTATTATTTGTTTTGCCTATTTTGTTTTACTTAAATATATAATTTTACTTATTGTAACATGTTATGAGACAATATATAATATGTTATAATATAACCTATGTTATGCCTAATATAACCGACATTCTAGTTCAAGTACATTGACATTTAGTGTGTTTATTGTTAAATTATATTACAGATTAAAGCTGTGTTAACTTTTAAATAAAATAAAATTTTCTACAGTGTCAGAAAACGACATTACTTGACCACTTGCGCAGGCAACTGATTGCGGACCATAACGAGCGACCAAATAACTGTATACGATAATTCGTCGCTTTCTTTTTGAACTCGTCGGTACGATATCACCGGATAGAAATCATTGAGACGTAATAAATTCATTATTTGTTTTGTCTATTTTGTTTACTTAAATCTAATTAAAACTGAGAAAATGTTGTAAGATTGGGACAAAAAATTCTCGACGTGCGTGGCACGTCATTCCAGCGTATGATAATGTCACTTGATAGAAATCATTGAGAAGTAATAAATAAATGTATTATTTGTTTTGCCTGGGTTACATTTCAATATACTTGAAATTAGTATATTGAAATTATTTCCTTAGCATTGGGAATATATTTTACCTTAATACTAATAATAATAATATTTAGAAACGTTCAGAACCTTGGACAGAATCTCTTTTCCCTGAAAATCATATTTTCGAACACAGTTCTATTAAACGCCTTAACCACTTGCGCCGGCAACTAATTGCGGACCATAACGAGCGACCAAATAACCGTATACGATAATTCGTCGCTTTCTTCTCGAACTCGTCGGTACGATGTCACCGGAAATAGAAATTATTGAAGAGTAATAAATTTACTATTTGTTTTGCCCATTTTGTTTTACTTGAATATACTTATAACTGAGAAAATATTACAATTTTGTAACTAAAACTTCTCGACGTAAAATTCCGAAATCGCGAGTTTTAAGACAAACTTGTTCTCCGGAACGGAAGCTTCAAAGCCTCCAGTTGGTCGAGATCCGTGATCGAAGCCCTTTAACCAGGGAACTGTTTGCTAAGTGGAAGCAATGGCAACGTTTAGGGCGATATTGGGATGACAGGACATATTGGAAGCGAGTGATCAAACTGCCGGCGTATCAACTGCGCTACGAGCGACGCGTCGCCGCCGTTCCCGGTCTTTCTGTTCGTTTCGGAGCGGAAATTGTCGGACGTTGCGAGACGACTCGGCGAGAAATGCAATATTTGCGGACGACGAGCAGGTCGCTCTTCACGTGGCTGAGGAAACGACCGATACTCGATAACGGCGCTCTCGACGCCCGCGAGGCTCACGACCGCTTCCGATCGAGAGAATCACCGGGCGAAAGGTAAACCTAACCTAAGCCGGGTCCCACGCCGATTCCGTGTTTCCGACTCGTGGAATACTCGCGATCCTACGCGCTATCCGTTGTTCTTCTTTTGCAAATTTCGTGAATTTCGATCACTTCGACAACATCGTTTGAAATGACATCGTACGAGTCGTTTTAAAATTTACTTTCGTCACAGACAAGATATACAAGGTGGAAAGAACATAGACGAATTCTACGTCTACGATTTGATGGAGGTGCGTGTAAAGAAATTTCCTCGAAATTTGATCTCGACCTTGAATTTCAAGGCCACATTCTTTTCGCGCATTGTACTCATCGCGAAGGAATCTAATAGTTCTCTTGGAAATTGGCAAACAAGTTTCTTGATCATTTAACATTGCGTGCGTGCTAACAGCGATTTATCATACTTGTAATCAATTTCGCTATGCCGTGAAAAATGTCACATTTAAATCAACTTTCTCTAGACGTTAATAGTCAAATATACAGGGTGTCCCGGCATTTTCCCGCCAAACTAAGCGAGAGCTTAATCTAGAGGGCCGAAAGAAGAAAGAAATGTTACATGAAGTTTACGAATTAACTCTTTGTTAAGGAGTTATAAACAGATAACGATAAATAATTACTCAACTATTTTTAAAGTCTCATTTCAAAATGAAGTCGTTCTGCTCGGATACGAAGCTTGACATCGATGAAAAACTGAATTTATTGCACTATGCAGTGTCTCAGTATCTTGTTGCATTTCAATAACTGCATTTTTTAATACGCTGCGCAAGATCTTCATATAAAGTCATTCATGTCGAGTTAACCTTTTGTTTCAAAGTACCCCATAGGGTAAAATTATAATATTTATCGTATGGTTTACGTAGTAACAAAGATATCGGACAGATCTGTGCAAAGAAAAAGGAATGACTGAAATACTGAAACTCAGTAAAATACCAAGTATCTATTTTTGATTATATCTTTGCAACAAAGTGTTAATTCGCAAAATTCATGTAACATTTTTTTCTTCCTTTGGCCCCTAGAACAAGCTCTTGCAGTTTGGCAGGAAAATCCCGGGACACCCTGTACACTAAATTTTTCATCCCAATTTTCATCAATACGAAGTACCACCACGTTCAATTCAATAAATAATTCACGAAACACATCTGGCAACACTGTCCATGTTCTTTGATTTTAATTCTCACCGCTAATAGCGCTGCGGTGCAAAACCTGCCTGAATCGGTACGACAGGATGTGACAGAAAAATAAGGTGAGGTCCTGATTTCGACGAAAAGGCGTCTGTCTATTCGTTTACGATAATATCTGGCGTGTTGTGTATGTAATATGATTCACGTTGGCGTCACGTGAAATCAGCGTCACGTAAATTGAACGTGTTAGTAGCCGAAGCAGATGGAAAACGAAAATGAAAACGGAGACGGGGCTCCTGTTTAAAACACGATCGATTACCACGCTTACAAACTCCGCTCGCGTTCGTTTCTCGACCTACATCCTCCGATCGTATCAAAGACAACGGTCGCGTCGCGAGGACTTCCGACGAATTTATTCCGTCAACCGAGAACCGTGCAGACGAGCTCCCTCCCCTACCTTGCACGTATTGTATACGTATGTAAGAAGCGTCGGCGACGCAACCATCGCTGAATCCCTGGAAGATCCTCTTATCGAAACAAGCGGGATACACGCGCAGACGGATAAATCCCCGTAAATACTCTACGGCCTTTCGCTGGCTTTCGTTACTTACTTTCGCTCCAACTGCAACTTCGTCGCGGTGTATGTACAGGACGTCCCGAAACGGCCAAACTGCGCGGCTTGATCTGCACATAAAGAGAAGAAGAACATGTTAACGCACAGTGTTTGCCTTGTCACAGAGTTACAAGCAGATATTGTGACAAGAAAAGCTGGATATTGGAAAGAAAAGTTCGTTCAATTCGCGATTGTCTTCGATTTGATGAAAATACATGTGAAGATGAAAACTGTGGCGAAATTTGCAAACCTTTGACTTTGAATATTCCAATTGTTTGCACTATGTTCTATTCATCACGAAGGTGAAACTTTTCCAAGGAATAGCTCTTTCAAAAAAATGGCAAAAAAAAGTTTCTCAATTATTTAACACTGCGGACGCGTGCGTGCTAACAGTGACTTTATTTTACACAATTTTCGTACTTTCGCTAACATTTGTTTTGTCATAGTTGTGGCATCAGTGTGAGTCTAAATAGTGGAATGATAAAATTAACATTATTCGAAATATAAACATTACATCCACGCGTCCAGAACCATAAAGTCGCTGTTAGCACGCACAAGTCCACAGCGTCTTGATTTTACTTACTTACGAATTTTGAAACGACAGATTTATTCGACAGAGGTAACTTCACGCGGAAATAGTTAGAAACTAGAACTGCCAATGTGGTCAAAATGACTAATTCATAATTTTTGTGAAATATATTGCAGATGTGAAACAAAAGTGTATTTTTAGAGATTTAAATGCTTCTCTATAAAATGAAAGCTTGTATAAATATACAGGATGTCTCGTAACTTGTGGGACCCACTTCGGGAGCTGATTGTACGCCCAAAAATAATGAAAAAAATAAATATAAGTCCTGTCTATATATACGTATATATATATCCTAGCTGTCTGCCTGTTATAGCAAAAATAGGGAATACGTTTGTACTTTCGTGAATACGTACATACGTAGACTGGCGAAAACTTGTCGTTAGTAGCCAAAAGAGAAATTCCGGGCGTTTTTGAAATCTCGTAAAACTCGTCGAACAACGAGTCTCGGTTCGCCTTGGTGAGATTCCAAAACGAAAGGATGAAACGAAAGGGTGGAACAAGGGGGCAAGGCTCGAATTCTGGCGGAAATTGTCGCCAGGTGTTCCGAGTTAGAACTCGGTCGCATCGAGCACTGGTGCATAGAGGAATATGCAAGGAAAACGAGAGCACAGACGAGGTACATATGTATATGAATAGACAAAACATGTCACGTTGTCTCCACTATGTTATTCACAAAAACGTCATATTTCAATCAATTTCTTCCAATACTTTTAAACGGACGTTAACAGTCAAATTTCTCACCCTAATTTTCATCAATCGCTGATTTAAATTGTGATATACCACCACGTTCAATTCAATTTTCAAACAGATCTGGCAACACTGTCCCTATTCGTTGATTTTAATTCTCATCGCTAATGGCGCTCGGATGCAAAGCCTGCCTCAGTCGGTACGACAGAATGTGACACGAAAATGGTAAGCCGGTCTTAGGGCGGTAGGAAATCGTAGGACAAAAGGCGTAATTGTTTTATTATATAAAATTAATAAAGTTAGTTTTTCCTTATGTTTTATTAAATTAATTTTTTATTAATTTTTTATTTAAAAAAATAGGTGGAAATTTTGGCCCACCGTGTACATGCTTTCGGTTGTGTGTATATGTGTGTGTGTGTGTGTCAGAATGTGTGAAATACGTATGGAGAGAAGAAGAGTATAGGCAAAACTTGAATATCTCTCATTCATTCAGTTTTCCTTAATTACCTGAATGTTAATAAACTACGCGGGGTCGTTAAAGTCTCACGCTTGTGTGTCACGCTTCGCGTCGCGATTTTCGCGATTGTCAGACTCCTCTCGGCGAGATCGATTGATGAACGACGCCAGATCGAAGCGACCGCGATCGCATTGTGTCATTCGCCGCTATGAAATGTTTGCCGCGTGCTCGAAATGACACAGTCCCGTGGAATATCGATTGCTGACGTTTGACGAGGAGTACGCGACAAGTAACGCGCCGGATAAGTATCGAAGGGCTGTTTCAAGCTGTGTTCATCGTTGGAACGTCGTCGAACATCGTTCAAAATCGACGAATGATACGTACGTGTATATCTGCGTGTTTGTTCCGGAACGATCGGCAGCTCGCCACCATCTCCGCTTTCATTTGCTTTTATTTCGTCGCTCTCGTCGCTCGTAATCTTCGCCCGACAACAAACCCGTAGTCGTCAAATCCGAGCTGCCGTTATTTGCTGTTCAACGCCGGCGGTAACTCGATTGCGGCGCGAGGAACGAATAAATTCCATCAACCGGCGCGACGCGACGCAACGCGACGTTCAACTCGGCAAACAAACGCGAGAAAGTGAATTTTTAAGCGGCAACCATACCGATTTATAAACTCATTTCCCCGTCACGGGCGTTCAACAGCATCGCAAATATTTGCGCGGCCGTCGCGAGCGAAAATATTGAATCTCGCGCGATGAACTCCGGCGAAGGGTGAGCCAGGATAAATAACGCTCGAGTTGCCGTCAGCTCTGAAGGGTGAAACGGTTCGCGAGGGCGGCGCGATTTTAAGAAAAATCGCGTTGGAACGACGTGACGCGTGTAAATCGTTTCGCTCTCTCTCTCTTTCTTTCTAAAATTAATCGTTACGAGGAATTATTGTGAAATTGTTATTATTATAATTATTATTACATCATTCGTGTACGACGAAGTGGTATTTTGCTGCAGAGCAGAACTGGTTTGCTAATTTCACTACCGACGATGTCAAGTGGATAAATGTATCGAAATCAAAAAAATAGAATATAATAAATATAAATATAAATATAAGTATAATATAAGTATTAGTAAAATATAAATATAAATATAAATATAAATATAAATATAAATATAATAAATATAAATATAATAAATATAAATATAAACATAAATATAAATATAAATATAAACATAAATATAAATATAAATATAATAAATATAAATATAAATATAAATATAAATATAATAAATATAAATATAAATATAATAAATATAAATATAAATATAAATATAATAAATATAAATATAAATATAATAAATATAAATATAAATATAATAAATATAATAAAATATTTATAAAAAAATATATCAAAATGATATACGATATCAAATCTCGGAAGATGAAAATCTTTTTTGAACGCGAAATCATAAAGTTGAAAGATGACAAGACGAGAGGACAATATATCTGGACGATGTATCTTTTGACAAAGCTTTTGTTTCTTACGAAAAATTCACCTTTCATTTGCACATAAAAAAAAAAAAAAAAAAAAAGAAAGAAGACGCAGTTACTTTTTGGCTTAATATCGAGCTGTAGCTGACTTACTTTACGAAATAGAACACATACACACACACACATAAATACATACACACGCCGTATCTGTCAATGACTTTTCTTCCTTCATCCACTTTCCTTTATTTAATTAAGAATCTTTGCCGAGCTTCCTTTCTATCCTCCCTTTCACCTTTGCCCCTCGACCCGATTCAATTTGAAGAGATTGTTCTCGCGTTTACTAAAACTCGCGCGTTAACTGGCGAGAGATGATGCGGGATAAGAGCGTCGTCTCCTCCGCCGGGATATTACGTTCTTTGACGAGCCAGAAGTTTTCCAGGGAAACAGGTCTTTTGATAAAGGCCCGAGATAAAGCCAGGCATCTTTGATGGAACCTTAACTCGAAGGGGAAAAAACACACCGAGAGCGCCTCAGCGGCTTTACTCGGCCAACTCCGCAGGGATTCGAGGCGACGTGGAAGATTAAAATTCCTTGTTTCGATCGAGGCCATCTATCCACAGCTAACTCTTTCGCCAAGGATACCGTAATGGCGATTTTCTCTCGTCGACGAGTATTACACGTAGCATTATTACGCAACATTTCACCGCGTCCTGTTTCTCGAATGCCACGTAGCCAACCTAACCTAACCTAACCTAACCTAAGCCTGGTGTTTTCGTATAAATCACTGCCAGAAGAAATCTCACAAGGTGGCGAGCGTAAGAGAAAAACGCGACGAGAACGAAGTGAAATCCGACGCTTCGATTCGTTTCGCTTCTCTAGGTGACAGATTTCTTCCTTCAATCGTTCGAACGTTCACTCTAGGATTACCACAGTATGGTCAAAACAATTCGTAACTTTCCATACAACTGTCACAATGCATTTTCACAGATCTGAATGGTTTTTTTTTTACTAAAATGTACAAATAGAAACTCGTATCTTTCTTCGTGTTCTTTTCGTGTTAATTTCTTTGCTATAAATTCTGTACAGAGTGGAAAGAAAGGTTTGTCCACAAAGGTTTGATAAAATTGACCTTGATCTTGAATTTCAAAAATTTTCTTACATTGTACTCTACTCATCACGAAGGTAAAACTTTCCCAAGGAACCATAATTTTTCTTGAAAAATGGCAACAAAATTTCTTAATCGTTTAACACTGTGAACAGCGTGAGTCCTAACAACGACTTTATGGTTTGTTTGGAGCGTTGATATAATGTTTATATTTCGAATGATGTTAACAGTTAGTTTTATCATTCGATTATTTAGATTCATACTGATGCTACAACTATGATAAATCAAATGTTAGTGAAATCTAAAACGAAAATAGACAGTCACGCGTCCAGAGCCATAAAGTCGCTGTTAGCACTTGCGTGTTCGCTTAATTTTCAAGAGAGTAAATTTCGAATATATCGAATATGTTAAAAATTGCCTCGTCATTTGACAAACTTTCAAACTCGATTCCCTCAAAAACGAAGCATTTTCCAAAAAAAGAGTCATATTTTATATTTCTGCAGATAGAGTAAACCACTTGTTAATTATTCTTTTCTATCAAATCTAGAATGAACTCGAGTATACTTATCGATTTCCTCAGAAATTAAATTTTGTAAATTTTGAGCAAATTTTGTTCTTTATTTTTTTCATTCTCCTTTTGAAACAGCCTATATAACATTTGCGATAAAAAGGATCCATAATTACAGCCAATATTGCAACATTTCCACATGTGGAAGTCTCGTCTCGTTATAGTACTACATTATACTATAATAAACTTATTATAAATTATAATAATATATTATTATATTATTATATTAATAATATATTATTATATCATTATATTAATAATATATTATTTAATTATTATATTATATTAAATTATTATAAATTATAATAATGTAATATAATATTATTAATTGTTAAAATTACACTTCAGAGTTTTACAGAAATTTAATACAGTATAATATATTATTATATTATTATTTATAATATATTATACTGTAATAAATAATAATATATTATTATATTATTTATAATATATTATACTGTAATAGAAGTTCTGTAAAACTCTGAAGTGTAATTTTAATAAGTAATAATATTATATTGCATTATTACATAATTTATAATAATTTAATATAATGTAATAAATGATATATTATTATAATATGTTAATATTATTATATATTTATATATTAATATAATATATTTTAAATAATAATATATTATACTGTAATAAAAGTTCTGTAAAACTTTGAAGTGTAATTTTAATAATTAATAATATTATATTACATTATTATAATTTATAATAATTTAATATAATATAATAATTAAATAATATATTAATATCAATATTATTGTATATTAATATAATATAATATAATATATAATATAATATAATATATAATATGTAATACAATATAATATAATATTGTAAATAATAATATAATAATATATTATACTGTAATAAATAAAAGTTCTGTAAAACTCTAAAGTGTAATTTTTTAATTTACACCCTCGCAACTCCTACGTTTCTATTCTACTACCGTCTACTATTGTCCCGCGAGATCGTGTGGGATTTTTCGATATTTCTGGCGACGCGCTGATGAAATCGAACGACGCGACGCGAGGAATTCGAGGCAGACCCCGAAAGGGGCCGTGATTCATGCCCCGAGCAACGGAGAACGATGAAAGATGGTTCGCGTCGCGCGGCGTATCACACGAGCGGCCAACTTTGACCTACTTTATCCGGAAACATCCGTTTCCTCGGCACCCACCGGAAGTGGTAGACGATTCGTCGTGGCTCGTTTCGCTAATAACGCTTTCCTCGCGCTTTTGTGCCCGGCGCTTTAAACTGTTGTGGCAGAGAAAAAGTCACCACCTGGGGGTGGGTTCTCCGAATTGTCGCGTGAGACGTTCGCTCGAGAATACGAGAAGAAACACTCGCCGTTTGGAAGAATCTTCAAAGAATGAACCTTGAATCACGACGATGAATTTCCCAGTGGATTCGAGAACGAACGCGGTTGGCAATCAACCCTTTTGCAGACCGTGTTCATCTTATCAAGCAAATGAAATTCATCTCGAGGGCGGAGACTCGAAAGCGAAGTATTCCATTTATTATTTCTACTAGTGATTACATGTCACGAACTTGTAAATTAGATAATTTACAAGATAAAAACTAGAAACTTGCAGAAAATGTATTCACCGTTGCCTTAAATTAATGGCGGCTATAAAACAACAAAAGAGCTGAATATTATCAAATTATTATTAATCACCATCGTTTGACAGAAAAATCATATTTCGAAGTGTTAACAGAGATTATCAATGTCACGCATCATCATTGGCGATTAAAAATGATCAAGGTTGACCTTTCACCGATACCGAGACGAGAGCTCATTGATCATTAAACTTTCGTCAAGTACACATCGAACAAACTTTAAAAGTAAATTTTTAAACAACATTTCCAAATATCCCAATTGTTTAAACATTGGAGATCGGAGAGTATCTCTAATAATTTATTTATAAATTACATAATTAAACAATTAATCAAAATTCTCTTCTATGAAGTTTCCGAGCATTATTTAAAATTTTTTATTAACAATTTGTATACAATCGAATGATTAATATGATGAAATGAAATTTTCAATCGAGATACATTTTTTCTGTGAAATTTTAGTCAACCGTTCGGCGAAACTAATGACTAAAATATCGATAGTACTTTAATCTCGATCGATACGGAGGTAAGAGCTCAATACCGACAGTATTTTATATTAATTTTATTTCATCATTACATACACACAATAACATTTTCATTTCGCCATCGAATATTATTTTTAATTCGATCTCCCGAAATAAAATTTTAATTAACTACAACAGTTGGCTCGAGACGACAAATTTCATTAATTCAAAAATTAGAAAAGAACTTGACTTGCAAGTGTGGCAGTGGTTACCTATTTATAGATATATACTTATATATTATGAATATACATAACGTTTGTATGGAAAGCTGAGTGTGCATATAATTGTGGTGTGAAGTATATCTGAGTGTTCGATATATTTCATGGCAAAAGAAAGAACGAATGAGAGAAATGTATGCGAGAACAATTGAGAGCGAGCATGGTGACGAGAAACAATTGTGATCGAGAAGATCCCCAAACGCAAAGCACGAGAGACGAGATAGAGAGTGAATCGATGAGAGTTCAACATTGTGTGTGTTTCATAATTTATATTAAATCTATCAATAATCAGTGTGTTTGTCATTCGATCCACTAACAAAGATCCACTAACAGCAAGATGGTTAATTCCGATTGTAAAGTCATGCAAGACGTACGAAACAATTCTGAAGCGAAATTGTGAAATTTAACTGTTGCGTTTAAAAGAAATTCTCGTGGTTCTCGATGTTTCGGCTTAACGTAACGTTCGACGTTCGATGATATGCGTTCTAACGCGCGTGGAATTTCATACAGGGGATGATTAGCAAGCTCGATTGCAACTCGAGTGCGTCCATCCGCTCGAGGAGGATCATCCTCGGTTGGGCTGCTAGTTATTTAAAGGTAATTCGAATTCAATCGAGAACCGATTCAGGATTCGATGCCAAAACCGCAACAACGTTATCCGATCGATAACTCGAGACGAATAAGATACAACGTGATACAGCTCGTCGCTCCAACGATGAAAATCGACGGATGTACATCGTTTCTCTCCTCTTCACCGACAATTTTTCTTCGTTTCAACTCGCCATGCGTCGCAAATAAAATACGAGAGAGGAATATCGCTCGAGTCACCGAAATATGCAGCATATACAAAAACGAAGCTATGCAAAAGTTACAAGCTATGAAAGCGTAAGAGACTTGACAGGCTTCTGGTGATCGTAGTATTGGATTCCGTGTAATGGAGTCAACACGCTTACAATTTAGAAGAGTTTATTCCCTTACAGTCATGGTCGTGTATGAAATAGAATGATATAGAATGATTTACAATGTTTAATGCTCTTGAGTATGATGTAGAATGATTTAGAATGTTTGATGCTTTCAACGATATAGAATGTCTCTATAATGATTTAGAATATTTTATGCTCTTAACGATATAGAATATCTCTGTAATGATTTAGAATGTTTGATGCTCTTAACGATATAGAATGTCTCTATAATGATTTACAATGTTTCATGCTCTTGAATATGATGTAGAATGATTTAGAATGTTTGATGCTTTTAATAATATAGAATGTCTCTATAATGATTTAATACGTTTTATGCTTCTCAATGATATAGAATGTCTCTATAATGATTTACAATGTTTCATGCTCTTGAATATGATGTAGAATGATTTAGAATGTTTGATGCTTTTAATAATATAGAATGTCTCTATAATGATTTAATACGTTTTATGCTTCTCAATGATATAGAATGTCTCTATAATGATTTACAATGTTTCATGCTCTTGAATATGATGTAGAATGATTTAGAATGTTTGATGCTTTTAATGATATAGAATGTCTCTATAATGATTTAATACGTTTTATGCTTCTTAATGATATAGAATATCTCTGTAATGATTTAGAATATTTTATGCTCTTAACGATATAGAATGTCTCTATAATGATTTAGAATGTTTCATGCTCTTAATAATATAGAATGTCTATAATGATTTAGAATGTTTCATACTCTTAATGATATAGAATGTCTCTGTAATGATTTAGAATGTTTGATGCTCTTAATGATATAGAATGTCTCTATAATGATTTAGAATGTTTGATGCTCTTAGCGATATAGAATGTCTCTATAATAATTTAGAATGTTTTATGCTATCGAAATAATTGTGTTTTATGTCTCTATAATAATTTAGAATGTTTTATGCTTTGTCTCTAAAGCATGTCCTTATATATATTTGGTTATCATCGTCAAGTGGAAGGGGAAGGAGCATAGATGACCAACTATTGGATCTTGCCCTTATGACTAACTTTTATGTGGACTGTTGTTAGCTCATTATCAGTATTTGCATAGATTCAATATTGTCCGGGTTGGTCATTAAACAGTAATTTATCTGTCAGGATAGGTCACGAAGCTACGAGTCTAACATCTCATTGCTAATTCTATTTCCTTCACAATATTATCATATACACACACGTGGGGAAACGACGATGAAAAATTTGCGATAAAGACTTAAACCTAATCTAAAATCTCTTCTTTTCAGCCCTCCATTACCTCTGGACCTAGCTTTAAGGGATTACTTCAGAAACACGCCCGGTATCGAATCCAACGTTATCTTATCAAAGATTCTCAAGTATCAACTCGCAGAAATAATGACGCCTGCCGTGGCATTGAAACATCACATGACTAAGTCAAAAATTAAAACTAGTGGACGAGTCCAAATGAAAATGAGAGACAGTAGAGAATGAAACTAAGTCATGATAAGTAAATAACTAGATATATAAATGAATAAATAAATAAGTAAAGGAACTATTATAGAATGCAGTATAAGGGTTGAAAAGATAAAATATGAATGGCGTATAATGTATATATAGATAAATATATAGATAAATAAGCCTAACCCTAATCTAATCGTGTTAGGAATTGGTCACATATGAGTCTTATATTATATAATTACATTATATAATACATAATACATAATTAATCATATGTTAGTCGTATATAAGTTAATTATAATCTATATAATCCTATGTAAAAATAAGTAAAATAACTAGAATATAATATATGCAATAAAAAGATCAGATATTAATGATGTATAATATATGTATGTAAAAAATAAACAAATCTAAATCCAAATTTAATCTGAACTCGACCGTATTAGTAATTAGTCATATATCATATAATTAATCTTATATTTGTCGTATACAAGTCAATTATATTGTATAATCAATCATACACAAGTCATCATCATATAATGTACTTTGATCAGAAACCAAAGTACGAATCTGAAAGGACATGTAAGCGTGACAAAAAGGATCTACAGTCAGTATACAGTATAGTATCGTAACATTTCTTCATAATAAGTTCCAGACTGGAACTCTTGTCTCGTTCGAATGACAGTTCTGTAAAATTCCATGATACAATTTTCTCAATTACAACGTAACAACCGTACGCACGCGCCGTCTTTTTTTTTTTTTTTTCTACGACTGTCGCAGTCAGAAAACAAACGCTATTCCTGATGAGATGAGGGAGGAGAAGAAACACGCGCGCGTCTCCGCCTGGCGAAACTGCTCTCGGCGCGGCGGCGGGATCGGCAATTTCCCCGGGGATCGATTCAATTTCGAATCGCAAATCGCCGTCGCCCGGCTGGGTTTCAAACAGAACCGCAGCTGAGGTTTGATCCGGCCTCTGTTCCTGTCAGAATGCCGTGACGCGCCGCCCTGCTGGCACGCTGGACACGCAAACCGGATCGGGGCGCACTTTGCAACGGACAACCGACCGTCGGCAGAATACCAATTACCACCGTCCGCCAGCCACATTTTCCGTTTCCGCAAACTCTCCAGACTCGTTCACCTACTTTCCTCTCCGTCGGTCTTTACACTCTTCTTTTCCTCCCCCCGAAGTAAAACGCCACGCGTTTTCTCGTTTCCGCAAATTCCCCGCGAGCGACCGCTAGTTCTACGAGGCTCCAAGCCCAGGTGTGAGCTGGTTTGTTCGTCCAACCGTGCTCCTTTGTCCGGCCAATTCCCACCGGGAACGTTGTCGCGACGCGAAGCGACAAGCGCCAAAGATTCTATCCGCCGTAGCGAGAACAAGAGTGTCAAAGCTTGGCACCATCCAGATTCCAGACGATTTTCCTTTCAATTACACGTTTACGCCGCCAAGAACAGATCACTCTCTTTCGTTTTGCCTCGCTCCGCGAGAAACGGAAGTGTCCTTTATAGGAGTGTGGGGGTTCTCCCGAAAATTTCATCGAAGTCGGGTAGTGCTTAGACCGACTCGGGATCTCTAAAATTTAAAATATTCGGATATTATATACCCGAAATATTACGTCGCGAGTCGGGTGACTTTTCAATTTTATCGGATTTTACACTTATTCTTTCTTCAATCTTTCTTCTTCTTCTTCTTCTTCTTCTTCTACTTTTCTTTAATGTCTCATCGACAGCGAGGTCATTAGCGACGACGGTGCCATTAGATATGTGTGTAGTAGTTTATGCTTTTGAGATATTTTAATACTCTTTGTATGTCATTCTGAGAAGTCAGGTTTATGTTTGCGTTGATTCCGTATTGCTGTCTTTTGGGTAGTATGGCATTCGTGCAGTATGTGTGTTATTGTTAATGGATGGTTATTGCAATGAGTGCAGGTGGGTGGTGTAGTTTTTTTTATTTTGTCTTCAATCTTTATTTATTGGATTCAATTGAATTTACTATATTGCTACCATTGTCAATGATAAAAAAAAAAAAAAACAGGCATAGTAAGAGTATTTACTCAGTCCGCATTTACTCAACGACATAATTAATGCAGCTTGTGATTCTATTAAATGAATACTTGAATAATGATTTCCGATTGATTGTAAAGTGTAAATTATATTACTTTCTCGGGAAGGTATGTTTTCTAAAAATAAGTTGGCGTTTCTTTATTTATGCGAAGTAGGAAACACTATCGGTTTTGTTAAGTTGCACGGCTACAAGTGTTACGGCAAGCTCGACGGTGAACGTTGGTTGCTGCCCGCTTCGCTCGTCGCTCTCTCTCGTCGTGCCTTTTACAGCCTCCGGAGAAATGTGAGATTTTTATGGAATGAATGAGACGTGATGTAGAATAAATACTTCTATTTCACGAGTAATACAAAGGTTGATTATAAACTGTGTATGTGCGATGTGTCACGCTAGCTCTCCTTGTGATTGACGCGGACAAGACGGCATTTGAACTGATTACTAGTGTAAATGAATATATAAATAACTGACGCGGAGTCAGTCCTCTGACGGACTGCTTGTGTCTCGTTGAGTGGTCTACGCGTGACTGCTTGAATCGTCTGTTCGCTACGTGAATCTACGTCGCCTTTAGAATTGGTAGGCGACTTTCTGGAGCCGGCCCAAGCGCATTGTTTCCTAGACAAGGCTTTGTTTATGCCCTACCGAGCCTTTCCACATACTGTCTCTCTCTCTCCAAGGCCAGAGAAAGTGTCCTTAGATGAGAGGTATGTTAGCACATCTGGCAATTCTCGACAGGGCCGAGGCTTTGTAGGAATTGACCTGACTGACGCCTCGGAGGGTTCTGTTCTGCGCCAGAACAACAAGGTATCACGAAAATTCTACATCGTCAGTAAATACGAGCAATCTTGAGTGGTTTACGACGAAGAGTTCGGAAATAAATAGAAAATAAAACTCACAGGAAACTCGCGTATACACTGTATACTAAATTCACTTGAAAGAAGAAGATGCATGAATATAACTGCGACGACAATGTTAACTGCTCTTGGCGACTCTCGGCTTTCGACCGACTAGAAAGGAAACTCAAATAAAAGAAGGCTTATTGTCAGATGCTGGCAGACGTTGTGACAGCCAAGCGAACAAAATTAATACCCCCAAAAAGTTGAACAATTATGTTCTCTTCGCAGTAATTTGAAATAAAATAGTTTTCATATCATATTATCAACTGTTGTTTTCTTTGCTTGTGGATTTGTAAAATTTGATTTCACTTATATAAAATACAAAAATATTTATAAATTTGAAAGAATAAATGTAAAATCCGACTGAAGGATTATCACTCTGACCAGTGATTTATTATTCGGGTACTCGAATATTGTAGATTTACCGAATATTGTAGCCGAACCCGAGAAAATGTCCGATACCCGCACACCCCTAATTCTTTACGCTCTGATAAAAAGAATTCCCTGCGAAAATGAAGGAGGTGCGACGCAGTTACGTTCCAGAATCTCTTCGATTCATCCAGATGCCAGAGGAATTTCCAGCGCAGAGATGCGCTACTCTTTCTCTATCGCTCATCCATCTCTCGTTAATCGCCTCGGAACAGTCTTCAATCCTCGACGAAGAAATGCCGTGTTTCTCTTCCGCACGAGGCGAAACAGCGCCGAATTCACCGTTTCCTCGATGAATTGTTCTTTTCACGCATGTACGCGCATGCAAGCTCGCGAAAAAAGATGAAAGTTCCACGCGTACGAAAATAATTGCGCCGTTTTGAACACGTGACGATATTCTGGCCTTCGCGCGCACCTGCTCGCCGTGACAAAAGTACGTGAGCCACAGAAAGAAATACCGTGTGTATCTTTCCTTATCTCGGGCCAAGACCGTGGAGAAAGATGGACGATCACGCGGAGAGGCAAGCTAATGCATCTTTCATCGCGCGCGCGACGTAATTTCTCGTCCGCGTTCTCTCCTATTTACTACCAGCTCGGCTCCGGCGCTGTGTGCGAGCATTCCCCTTCGGATAGGTCTTTCACCGACCGCCGTGTATCTGTTATATATGTACGTACATACCTACTGTAATATGTATATAGTACGTACGCTGTATATCATCCCTTTATCCCTTCTACTTTTCGCCAAACCACGATTCCTCCCCTCCCGTTGTCGTTACTCTTTATCTCTCGACTATTTTTTCTTTTTTTTTTCTTTTTTTTTTTGGTCCTTCCTTACGTTCGTCGAGATAAAGAGAGAGAATTTTCGTCGTAGATACTCTTACAGTCGTTTGCTGCTTCGAGAACAATTTCGTACAAAATCCTCCCTCTCTTTACCTTCTTTTTTCTTTATTCCTATTCTGCATCCTCGTTCAAACAGGCTTTCTTTCACGGAGACTGGAGAATATAGTGTATTTTTATACTATGTTACATATTTTTATATGACGTTACATCATTTTTCTATTTTTATATTATACAGCAGAGGTGGCCAACTGGCGGCCCTTGCCCCCACTCTTCCGATCGCTAGCGCCATCCCCTCCACCCTGCAGCCATCTTTTCACTGCTTGTTGAGAGTGTCGCGGCGACAATACTCGCATTCGGTGTATGTGTATACGTACAAACATCGTTTTCTTTAACGGTTGAAGAAAGATAAGGGAGGTAGTTTGTATAACTCGCTGCGGAACTGAATGAAAAGTAATCTTTCACGGTTGGTGAAGACTGACAATGAGTGAATAGCTTGCGGCCGAGAAAATGTTCGCCGCCTCTGTCAACATTATATATATATACACACACACACACACACACACATATATATATATATTGGAGCAATTGAAAATTTTGTGTCGTTCGTGGAAATTTTTTCATCTCGTTAAACATATGTACTTTCCATCCAAAACGACATCATCAGCTTCCAATTGACCCCGTGTGCCTTCCGATTTTGCAATAATTTCTACCTTTCCGGCGATTCTCTCGCTTCCAACGAGCTAAAAGTGCTTCTGCCTACACTTTGAGGCCAATTTTGCTGAAAGATCGGCTCTTTCTGATAATGCACGCCGAGACTCGCTCGTCCCTTTCCCTCCGATTTCAGTCATCGTTCCACAACGAGGAGGCAAGTTTCTTGCCACTCTTGAGACGTCACCACCTTTTATCCCTTCTCGTACCGATTAACAGCCCTTACTGTTAACAGCCCAGAGAATTCGCGATTACAAGTCTCCGTTTTAATCACGCTTGTCGCAACTCTGTCAAAGTTTCCTTTCTCGAGTGCGTCTCTCCCGGGAGTTTCCAGCAACTCCTTCGTCCGACCAACTCACAGACGATCGTGTTTTATTTTATTCAGCACGTAACCTTGTCCTCCAGCCTGGTGTTGTTTGTCTTTTGACGAAGGACCGCGAAAACGGAGGAATCGACGCAACGTTCTCGTTTGCCGATTTTTTTGCCGTTTTTTCGGTCTTTGTGAAACTAATATTCGCAATTCGATTTATCTCCTCTCCCGAATTTCACCTTTTATTTTTTTTTTTTAAATAACCGATACGATCGATAGACCGACACCGACTGGAAACGAAATGGAACGCGATATAAAAACTCGTTGACAATCAAAATCTGTACAGGGTGTTAAGAAATTATATGTCACGACCATAATAACGTGATTCTACTTCGGATCGGTGAAGATCTGTCAAAAAAGTCGACCGTAAAATTGACTTGACCGATTTTTTTTAAGGTCAAATTTTTCTATCAAAGGAGACATTATTTATTATTATTATTATTTATTTTTTATTTATTATTTACTATTTATCTTTGAGACATTTTACCTTCTCGACGAGTAGAATACGATGCAATAAAAATTATCGTAAAAAAATTAGACCTTCACCGATCCGAAGACGTAGAATCACGCTATAAAAGGTCATGACATATAATTTCTTGACACCTTATACAACGAACGAGTCTTCTCGATTCTTTCTTTGTTAAGGAAATAAAGTCCATCTTTCGCCACGTTTTTTTTTTTTTTTTAAAAGAACAGTTTGCCGTCAGTCTTGCGATTCTCCCGTCAATTTCTGTTACTCTCGTACGCAAACGTCGACCGCCATTTTCCCTCTCGAGCGTAAACTACCTAAAGACGCAACAGCCGTCTATAACGCGGGCATTTTTCCAGCAACGCGAACGCCCAACGAGATTCGTCCCAATGAAATCTCCGAACGAATAAAATTCAGATCCGCGCGACCCGGTTTCCACTTCCTCGTTCGTTGCGACGCAGTCCGCACACGACCGCTCGATCGTTCTTCGATGAATAAATAATAAAGCGTCGCCTTCATTTTGCCCATGGCTTTTCACGTCATGAAAGTCTTCTGTTTTGAATCAATTAGAGCAACAAGTTACCGTGTAACCATTCTCTCTCGCCGACGACGTTGGCTGTTGTTTTTTCTTCTTTTTCATTTTTCCATACGAATCACTCCTCCCCTCCCGAAGGTTAAATAGCGATATTAACCACTTGCTCTGGCAATTGATTGCGGACCATAACGAGTGACCAAATAACCGTATACAATAATTCTATCTGGTGAACTCGTCGGTACGATGTTATCAGATAGAAATTATTGAGAAGTAATAAATTTATTATTTGTTTTGCCCGAGTTATATTTCAATATACTTGAAATGACTATATTGAAATTATTTTCTCAGTATTGGGAATATATATATATATATATTACTTTAATACGAATAGTAATATTTAGAAACATTCAGAATCTCGAACAGAATCTCCTTTTCCCTGAAAATCACATTTTTGAACACGGTTCTATTAAACACCTTAACCACTTGCACTTGGCAACTGATTGCTGACCATAACGAGTGACGGAGTCGTACAATAATTCGTCTTGTTTTTGAATTCATCGGTATGTCACTGGATAGAAATTACTAAGAAGTAATAAGTTTATTATTTGTTTTGCTAATTTTGTTTCACTTAAATATATAATTTTACTCATTATAACATGTTATGCTATAATATATAATATATTATAACATAACCCATGTTATGCCTAATATAACCGATATTCTAGTTAAATACATTGACATTTAGTGTGTTTATTAAATTATATTACAGATTAAAGCTGTATTAACTTTTAAATAAAATAAAATTTTCTAATTAAATATATAATTTTACTTATTGTAATATATTCTATAATATATAATATGTTATAACATAAACCATGTTATACCTAATATAATTTATATTCTAATTAAATACATTGACACTTTGTGTGTTTATTGTTAAATTATATTACAGATTAAAACTGTATTAACTTTTAAATAAAATAAAGTTTTCTACAGTGTCCTTAACTAGTGGCGCTAGCAAGTGATTGCGGACCATAACGAGTGACCAAATAACCGTGTACGATAATTCGTCGCTTTTTTTTTGAACTCGTCGCTATGTTATCACCGGATAGAAATTGTTGAAAAGTAATAAATTTTTGATATGTTTTGCCTATTTTGTTTTACTTAAATATATAATTTTATTTATTGTAATATATTATTCTATAATATATAATACGTTATAACATAAACCATGTTATGCCTAATATAATTTATATTCTAATTAAATACATTGACACTTTGTGTGTTTATTGTTAAATTATATTACAGATTAAAGCTGTATTAACTTTTAAATAAAATAAAATTTTCTACAGTGTCTAACTAGTTGCGCTAGCAAGTGATTGCGGACCATAACGAGTGACCAAATAACCGTATACGATAATTCGTCGCTTTCTTTTTGAACTCGTCGGTATGTTATCACCGGGTATAAATTATTGACAAGTGATAAATTTATTATTTGTTTTTCCTATTTTGTTTCACTTAAATATATTAATAATTTTACTTACTGTAACATGTTATGCTATAATATATAATATGTTAAAACATAACCCATGTGATGCCTAATATAACCAATATTCTAGTTAGATACATTGACATTTAGTGTGTTTATTGTTAAAGTATATTACAGATCAAAGCTGTATTAACTTTTAAATGAAATGAAATTTTCTACAGTATCAGAAAACGACATTACTTCTAGGTATCCTTAACTAGTTGCGCTGGCCACTGATTGCGGACTATAACGAGTGACCAAATAATAACCGTATACGATAATTCGTCGCTTTTTTTTCTATCGAACTTGTCGGTATGACATCACCAAATAGAAATTATTTAGAAGTAATAAATTTATTATTTATTTTGCCTATTTTGTTTTAATATACTTAAAACTGAGAGAGTATTACGATTTTGGAACAAAAAATTCTCGACGCGCAAGAGGTTAGGAAAGCACTCGGTGTTGGCACTGACAACGAGCGAGCCAATAACGTCAGGCTTGGTTCAAAGCGTCGTTTAACGCATCGTTTCTGCGAAAAGGAGATGATGAAAAGAATACCGAAAATTCGAGGACCTTTTCAAATTTTTGATAATCGTCGGAGAGGAGAAAGAGACCGAGTTGACCGGTCGATCGAACGCGAACGAACGTGACTAATAGGAAATTTTCGTTCGAGACGCTCGATATGTGTCCCCGGCGCAGTTCCTGGTCGGTATCGACGAGGATTACCAGCGATGGTTGTACGTTGTGCCGGTGAAAGGAACGGATTACTGGCCAACAGCCAGCGATTGGGTTATCGATTGATTTTTTCCTCCCGATCGTTCGTATTCGTCGTAGTACGCGGCAGAGATAGAGGAGCAAAGGGTCACGAGGCTTATCCGAGTTCCTTCCGTCGCGTCACGTCGCCCCCTATCGCTCATCACTTGCTTTCTGTTCGTTCATTTGCACGACAGATCGCGCGAAAGAGAACCTCCAATGGATTATCGATCGACAACCACGCGCCGTTTCATCGATCTTGCTACGGCAACGCTCGCCTCGAATCCAGTCCGACACGGTTAAACCGTGTTGCAGGACGACGCTTCCTCCGGCGCAAAATGGCCGCTGAAAATGGGGCTTTGGTTCGGCAGGCGATTAGCAGCGATGATACGTTTCGACGCGTCGCGTGCGATAGACGCCAGTCTTTGAACGTCAACTTTTATCTTTAACGCTACGTTTACGGGCATTTTCTTTTTTTTTTTTTTCTATTTTATAGTTATCTTTACGGACACCTGTCCATAAATTTACGGAATGAACGAAGACACACGTATTCCTTGAGAAGAAGCGATTCAGTTATATTGGAAACAACACGATATACCGTCAACTTGGACATTTAGTTTTAGTACGATGTGACATAGTTATAAAATTATATTACGTACAATTAATTGTTACATTACATACGTATATCGAACGAGCTGGACAACTGTAGCTTCTTTGAACAAAGGTCGATTTTATAATTTCTATTTTTTTACTTACGCTGTTGCGATTATTTTGCAAACGTGCAAATTGTTCGCGTACATTTCTCAACGAGAGAAGACAAAGTTAACGATCAGCTCGAAACAAACTTATTCCGCGGGGAACGAACGGGACAAACGAACTCCTTGTCCTTCCGAACTCTCCTCCGGTTACGACGCTGTCCATCTTCGACAACTTTCCTTTCTTTCTTTGTTCCTTTCTTTCTTCCTATCTTTCTTCCTTTCTCCGTCCAAAGTGAAAAGAATAATCACGTCGCTTTGTGCAAAGTAGACACTTCACCTCCGCGCGGAAGCCTTTTACCGACTTCCATTCTACCGAGTTTCAACCGAGGTAAGACAGAGCGGCAAAACGTCAAAAATTCAGCGTGAAAATGGCGTGGACGGGTATCTCGAAGCTACAGAAGCACTGGAGGACTGGAGAAAGCGACGCGTTTCCCGTTGAAAGACGTCCACTGTCGCCGAGGCCGAGGAGAAGCGGAAGTGGAGGACACAACTCGTTTGCAGCTTCGAAAACACTTTGCACTTGCGTTGGTGCGACCAGATCGCGCGATAAATCTGAAACTCTAACTCGTCACCGTGCCAACCTGTGTCGCGCCTCTTTCCTCCTTCGCTTCGCGGAGGTTTCACGCGTTCAGGCAAATATGAAAATTCTCCTCGACCAGCATTCTCAAATCAGCGTTAGTAACCAGTCTCGTAAAATTCTACTAGTTTCTCCTCCCTTTCCCTTGATTTGCCACAAACGGGAAGTATAAGAAAACGTGCTAGGAAGAGGAATGGCAGACTAGAGAGCTCGTAACAAACATAATCTTTGCGATCTATTAGAACGAAGGAGACTCAGATAATCACAAGTATCTCTCGTTTACAATCCAACAGTTGCTACGAAGAGGTTTCAAGAAATCAAGCAACGATCGATCGAACGACAGATCGAGACGGGGAAAGAACGAGAGTCACGAGAGTCTCTGTATCGCTTCTCTTGTTCGCAGCAACAAGTTACCCCCGTGGTTTCTTTTCAAAGAAGGCAAGAGTGCCAGCAGTCCCTATTTTCTACCAACACGCACGCACGCACGCACGTACACGGACTCATTTCTCGACTTATCAGATCGCGTCCGCGCAAATCAGACTCAGCTACTTGCGCCGAGTTGGACGAATTAAACCTTCAACCTGTTGATCGTAGCGTACGATCGAAACGTCTCTCTCTCTCTCTCTCTCTCTCTCTCTTTCTCTCGTTCTGCGACGCGGAGATCTACCACGTTGCCAATTGGCAACGATCTATCCAGTTTAATTTGGCCGGGTGCCGCGCGACTGAAACCGTAAATCCGTAAAGGGATTATCGACGATTCGCGATATTTTCGAACAGCTGCGCACGAAATTTCCGCGAGATACGGTTAACGACGCCGTTATCTCTAATTGCGTGGAAAACGCACGCCGCCGTCCACCGCCACGTGCAATTATCCCACGTTCCAGCACCTGTCGATTACGCTTTAACGCGTCGAGCATAATCGTGCGTACTTTCTTTACCGAATTCGATACCGCGATAAGCAAAAAGCAACGTCGATTACGTGCCAGCGTCAGCGGAACGTCGGAAAATTTTGTAAAAATTGTTACGAGGAAAATAGAAAATTGAACGCTGCTGCGAGGGAACATTAGTAGAAACGTGGCTGAGAAAGTTCCGACGTTCTCCGTGTGTGTGAGTGCAAAAGAAAATCACATCTTCGTTTCCACGCTGTTTCAATAGAACCGATTGAAATTATTATTGCATTGTTACACTGTTTATATAACAAATATTATGTAACAAAATATTAGTTATATAATACTATATTTTATAATAAAATATTATTTATATAATATAGTAAATATGCAATAAATAGTTACATTTATTTATTTATATTTTATATTTTATTATTATTGCATAATAAATATAATTATTATTGCATTGTTATACTGCTTACGTAATAAATATTATATAATGCAATATTATTTATATAATAATTATTATATAAAATAATATATAATAAATAATTATACTTATTACATGACAAATATAATTATTATTGTATTGTTATACTGTTTATATAATGAATATTATGTAACAAAATATTAGTTATATAATACTATATTTTATAATAAAATATTATTTATATAATATAGTAAATATGTAATAAATAGTTACATTTATTTATTTATATTTTATATTTTATTATTATTGCATAATAAATATAATTATTATTGCATTGTTATACTGCTTACGTAATAAATATTATATAATGCAATATTATTTATATAATAATTATTATATAAAATAATATATAATAAATAATTATACTTATTACATGACAAATATAATTATTATTGTATTGTTATACTGTTTATATAATGAATATTATGTAACAAAATATTAGTTATATAATACTATATTTTATAATAAAATATTATTTATATAATATAGTAAATATGTAATAAATAGTTACATTTATTTATTTATATTTTATATTTTATTATTATTGCATAATAAATATAATTATTATTGCATTGTTATACTGTTTATATAATAAATATTACATAATATAATAAATATAATTATTATTACATTGTTATACTGCTTATATAAATATGATAAACATTACATAATAAAAATTATATAAATATAACATTATATAAATATAATAAATATTATATAAATATTATAAATATTATATAATGAAATACCATTTTTTATAATAATTATTATATAAAATAATATATAATAAATAATTATACTTATTATATAATAAATATTATTTATATAATAGTTATCATATAATATAATAAACACACAATAAACAATTATATTCATTATATAATAAATATAATTATTATTGCATTGTTATACTGTTTACATAATAAATATTATATAATAAAATATTATTTATATAATAATTATTATATAATGTAATAAATATAATTATTATTGCATTGTTATACTGCTAATATAATAAATATTATATAATAATTATTACATAAAATAATATATAATAAATAATTATACTTATTATATAATAAATATTATTGCATTGTTCACTGTTTACATGATAAATATCAACGAAAGCAATATTCAGCTGCTATTCCTCCCTGTGATCTGAAAGTTCACACATGCCTGCTAAAATTTTGCTTTCGTCGGTCACTTTCTCACGGTGAGCGATCCTTTTTATTCGCGAGACGCTAGCCAATGTTGGTAATGGAACGAATCGCTCGCCAGAGAAAGATTGACTCGGTTCGGCGAATCAATGTTGACTCGAGAGTTACGACGCGAGCGGTACGCCTCGCGATTCATCTTGCCCCGCGACAATGCAACGCGCTTCAACCTACAAGCACGGGCAAGAATACGTTTTCACGGTGGTTACATTCAACGAGGCACAGCATACTGACACAATGGACGACAGTCGATCGTGTACACACAGTACGTGGTACAGAGTACAGAGTACAGAGTATAAAGAGCAACCGGGCCATTTTATGAAACGTCAATCTTCCCTTTATCCGCGTTCCGAGCGCGCGTTCGTTTGCATCGTCCCCTTTCCGCCCTCTCGTCTCTTGAAACCGATCGTCTGCTTCGTTTAAGAGGGTTTCGTCTATCTATCTAGTGTGAACGATCAGAGTCCTGATCTGGCAAACGTTAAAAGGAACGAGCCCAAAGACATCTGACGGAAATACAGACTGGACCAGTAAGTAGTGGTAGAGCCTAAAGGCACGCGTGCACGTGAACAGATTATAAAAGATAACATTATTTTATGCTTCAATTTTATTCAATGTCTGAAATTAATTATTTCGTTTTATTATTATTATTTATAAATATTTGTTTTATTATTATTATTTATAAATATTTGTTTTATTATTATTATTTATAAATATTTGTTTTATTAGTATTATTATATTATTATTATATTATTAGTTATTATTAATTATTATTATATTATTAGTTATAATTTATTATTATTGTATTATTAGTTATTATTAATTATTATTATATTATTAGTTATAATTTATTATTATTATATTACTAGTTATTATTAATTATTATTATATTATTAGTTATAATATATTTTATATAGGTTTTATTATTATTATATTATTAGTTATAATTATGTTGCTTTAGTATTAAATTAATTATTCTTTTTTTTTTTTTTAAGAAGAAATTAATCAACAAATTCATTTTTTCCCCGCTCGTTACGCAGTCTACAGAGTGTGTAGGATAACTTGAGCAAGATGCCACAGTATAACCTCTCTTTATTTTGAGGTTTTTTTGTCACAATGGTACATTTTTTTTCACACAAATCAATGATCTTGATCGATCAAAGCTCTATGAATTAAAGAAACAATTTTTTATCCAGAGATTAAAGATACTTGTGTATTTAATGTACTTGTGTATTTAATGATTTAAAATACTTGTTGCATTTGCCACGTACAAGTGCAAGTAAATGCAAGCTACATATATGTATCTGAACAGGTAAAAAGAAAAAAAGAAATCACTCGATCCTACTTCCTTTTATTTTCTCGACATACAACGGCAAATTAATAATTAACAACTAACGTCAGCAAGTCGAGGAAATTGAATTTTCGAATAATTGGCACGCGCGCTGAACTAGACCATGATTCAGAACACAGGGACGTTTAATATTCTCGCGCTGACATTGTACAATATAATCTTATAATTATACAACTTACGACGTGGCAACGCGCTTCGAACGAAAATTTCCCTCCCCGTGGCCGAAATCGCGGTGGAAACAGCCGAGCGAAGAGCAGAATTGCCTAGAATCGGCGAGGCAGAGCCTCCTCGAGTCGAATCACGTCGCGTCGCGTCGCGTCGCACACGGCAAGACGTACGTAACAATCTCGAAAGGGGGTTAAGCGTTCCATTTCTCGGCGACACGATGCGCCGTGTAATTCGCCTTAAATCACCCCGGCGTGCCGCGGCAGCTTCATTACGGCCAGCCTCCTAACCAGAAGTTCGTAATTTCGTTTGTTGGTCGCGCGGGACATGCGCGCCAGCCAATATATGAAAACGAACAGCCCGAGACCCGTCCACCAGCGAATTAACCCCTTGCTTTCTCGAAATTGCTGCACGCCGGTCGTTCGATCGGCTCTCGAAACACTCCCCGCCTATACAAGCTGTCCATGAGGTCCCTTTACAATTTCAAAAATTTATTACAGAGGCAAATGAAGAGACGGATGAGTGGAAATTGTTACAGAATGAGACGTATATATTTATGTTTTTTTTTTTTTTTCTTTGCTTCGTTTAATACACTTCTAGATGGACACTATTAGACATTGAGTAAACCCAGAAATAAGTTTGAATCTTTAGGACACAGGAATCCTTTGCAAGTGTCCATAAAGTCTCTTTACAATTTCAAAAATTTATTACAGAGGCAAATGAAGAGACAGATGAGTGGAAATTGTTACAGAATGAGACGTATATATTCAAGTTTCTTTTCCTTGTTTAATAAACCTCTATATGGACATCATTGGACATTAAGTAAATCGAAATATAAGTTTGAATCTTTAGGACACAGGAATCCTTTGCAAGTGTCCATAAAATCTCTTTACAATTTAAAAAATTTATTACAGAGGCAATTGATGAGATATCTTAGATTTGTTCTAGATGTACTTAGTGGTTATCAAAGTTTATATCAAATTGCATTTCAAATATCCTGTTGACGTATAGGCTACTGTTAAATAAACCCTTTACAAAATGGCTACTCCTCAAGATACACAGTGTGTATCGTGGTTTGAAAACAAATCGGATCTGCAGTCATCAGAGAAGAAAATGTTTCCAACGAAAGCTAGACGTCTACAATTCACGATGCATAAAATTTCAAGAAAAATTTCTTTTCGATAAAAGCTCCACTTGACCTTGATTTTTTTTAATAAACTGCATTTCTGACTTTGTGATATTAGAAACTTCGAGCTTACAAACAACGTAAACTAAATAAAATAATTTGTACACGTGATACATCAAACGTAAACTTATTACTCGGCTGTTTTGTCCCGGATAAATTAATTCGCCCGCGAAGATATTGAGTTCCGCTTCAATCGAGAATTATCTTGCGAGGGAAACTTTCGTCGGTTCGAAGACGGTTCGACGTCAAGGACGACACACGCCGGTGTGGAATGTGATGCCATTTGCAGGCAGATAATTGGAACAAGATACCGTCATTAAGCGAAGAACACGGGCATTGATTAACTATGGTGAATTAACGTTCGTTCGTGGAAGCGGTAGCCGCGGTTCAACGAAATGAAATTGTTAGAAGCATCCATGGATCGATCTTGTAAAATCGTTAACGCAAGTTCGCTTTTTTTCGTACTCTGGCAACTCGAATTTCCTCGAGACTATTCGGGGCTACTCGACATTTGGTAGGGAAACGACTGTACTGAACTGGTTCGTAACGCAGAGATACGACGATCCTCTTCAAAAAAAGTATTAGGATACTTACAGAAAATGAAATAAATTTGAAAAACCATTGGGAAATTGTTACAATTTCTTAAATTTCTTTCAAAGTTAGTTACATCAAGCTGGGAGAAGTATATACAGTTTACATTATAGCAATGATAACATTAATTTTGCACAAGAAAGTTAAATTTCCTTTTCGTCGATATATCCACCGCGTTTTTTTAAATTATTTGTTCGACTAATTT
>NW_025110749.1:0-57637 GCF_011392965.1 Frieseomelitta varia
GTGTGATCTTGGAGTGTCCTATTCGAAGCCTGGTCATAGCTATCCTTTCTTTTCTGCTTAGATTGTTATTTGGTATTTTTTGATAGAAATGATGTGCTATGTCATGTATTTTGGTTCTATTTGTCCAAATTCTGTTCCATTCTTCTCTTTCCGCTTTGGTCGTTGAAGCTAGAAGGTCTTGGTGTGGGATTAGGATGTTGGTTCCTTTTGTTTGGTCGATTGTTGCTTCTTTGGCTAAGGAGTCGGCTTGTTCGTTTCCTTCGATTCCCTGATGTGACGGGATCCAGGTGATTATTATATGTTTATGCTCATTAGTAAGTTCGGTATAGGTTTCCTGGATCATTTGTATGACTTCGTTCTTTCTGTTGCTATTGATGTTTGTTGTCGCGTTTATTGCAATCAACAAATCCGTATAGATTACCGTTGATTGGTATTTGTTTTCATGGATGTGCCGTAGTGCTTCAAGTATCGCGTATGATTCAGAAGTCAAGATGAATGTGTGTTTGGAGAGTCGTTGTTTCTTGGCGGAGTTTTCTGTGATTCTTGTTTTCTGTTGCTTTTATGAAAAATGTCAAATTTCGTTAGATGTAACTTTGTAGCAAGGTTCATTATTAAAATACCAAATGATTTGTTTAGAACAGTCATTGGTTGTCAGATTTTCAATTGGAAATCTTCGTTCTTGTCTTTAAAGAGAGCAGAGTATGAACGTCTTTGATTTGAAAGTTATATACTCGTACATTCATATTTTGGATGTTTGATTCTGTTTACTATTAGTACTCTCGTGTGCCGATTAATTTATAACAATCAGTATTTGTCAGCTTTTAAGTTGGAATAAATTAATTTATTTTTTCTAAAAGAAAAAGGAGCAAAATTTAAAATAGTTAAGAACCTTGGCACACGTGTACTTGATCAATTGTCAAATTTAATTTCCTTCTCAAGTATTAAATATTACATAAAGTGCAAGATAAATTATACTATAATATATATAAATAAATTATACTATAATATTATGTTCAAGTATATCTGACAAATTTTCAAGCTCGAGTTTCTCGAAAACGGAGTCTTTCAGTGAAAAGATGGCACTCATTTTTCCTGAAAAATAAAATTCATACTCGCGTGTCGAATTATTTCTGTCTAGAATTCTATCTTTAATTTCGTCCAAAGAAAAATATGTGTCTCTCTTTATTAAAGATGATGTGACACAACGTCGTACACTTTGCACCATTCCTTTCCATATTAATTTCCTTTCTTTTATTTGCCATTTCACCGGAGCGTGCAAGATAAAAATATGAAGCTCCCAAGAGAACGTCGTGTCGCAAGCGCGAACGGAAACGGTGAGAGCATCGTGGAATTATCTGAGAGAGATGTCCACTTTTATTTTAATAAATCGTCAGCTGGCTTCTGATGTTTTATTTCTTTTCTACGAGAAAAGTGCAAAAAAGGAGTCACCCTGAAATCGCTGTTACTACTAATATTAACGTCGTACGAAAGATTGTTTAATTCGTTTAATTATCTTTTTACTTTATTTCACTCTCGAGTTTAAAATATATGTCATTAAAATACAAACATCGAGAGATTATTATTACGTTAATCAAAATTGTTGGGGATTAGTTTAATAACTGAATCGAATTCTGTTGGAACGTACGAATTAAAAACTTCGGTTACGTCAGCGATAACGTTAATATCATTCATCGCGCTAACATCAAGTTGCTAATATATACTTGCAATTGGTAATATCACCGATGTTAATTTTAATTAATACCAGCAGCAATTAATAATCAAGAACAACGAACACATTGGACGCATGAGACTTAAGTTACTCTCGTTACTCGAACTCGGCGAAGCCGACAATCATAAATCCTCGGCCCGTTTGGTACGTAAAACATAATCCTGGCCCATCATTCTCATCCGAAAGATGAAACTGTCATGTATCCAAGCCCGATGGCTATTCAAAACGGGCAATGGGCGCGTGTGCATTTTAAAGTACAATATTGACTTCAGCCAATGCGTGGAAGCCCGAACGTTTTCCGTTTAACGTGCACAATGACTCGTGAATCGATCTCGCGCCACGAGATGAGCCCAGATCCCCGCCGCAGCCCGCTAATAATCGCTCGCGATAATAGTATCGTTTCCGCGTTCCCTCGTTAATGAATAAAAATCAGCGAAACCGAGTGAACCGAATAATGAACAAAAATGATTTACCGGACGGGAATTGATTTTTTACGGTAGAACGACGACCGGCAACCTCCCCGGACTCGACCAGCTTTTAATTAAGAATCGCTCGGATCGAGATATATATATATATATATATATATGTGTGTGTGTGTGTGTGTGTGTGTGTCTTCGTTTTGTGCGTTAAGCGTGTTTGTTCGAAGAATCAAGAGGACCGCGTTGGAGTATGCTGAGATTTCGATTGTTTAAGCTAATTAGTTATCAAACGGGATTTAATGGTGGGAGATAATTGGATAATCGACGACGAGTCGTTAGAACTATTGGTTTTCGCACACAGCTTCGTATTTTTTTTTTAACAAATCAGAAGAAACGAAAGATACGTAAAAATTTATGTTTCACTCGACATACGTGTGAATATTTTCGTCTCGAAGTTTGTTATTTTTATTTTACAATTTCTCGCTGTCCGATAAAGTTGTTTGGATTCGTGGGAGAAAAAAATTTGGGAATGACGGCTCAAGTTTAAAATTTTGTCATTTCGGTCTTCTGACAATGAGAGTGACAGTAGTTGAAATAGTTGAACGAGATTGTTAATTGGAAATATTAATCATTTCATATTGGTCAGTACTGTTTTAATCATTCTCGCTGAGAATTGTTTAGAAAAGTTCCTAAATTCAATACTTTGTCTTTCCTTTTTCTCTGTGTAAAAAAAAAAACAATAGCTTCTCCATATAAAAAATTAGAGAGATTATTTCACTCTTAATTAGATAGCTTTGATAAAGAAATTTAGGATTCATTAACAAGCTGTTGGAAACTTTCGTGCAGTTTCGTACCATTTTTTTTTATTTCTAGTAAAAAAAAAAAATAGAAAACTGCGTACGTTTAATGTTATATACATACAAACACGGAATTCGACGATATGTTGTTCGATTAAAGTAAATCGCAGCACTTTTGAACAACACTAGACACAGAGAACTCTCTCCCTGTTTGTTTTAAAATCCACTTGACGAAAGTTAATCCGTACCACCTGCGTCCCAATTAGTAGAAAATTCTGATTAAGCGTTCCGGTTGCAGTTTCACTGGTCTGACAATAACTTCTTTGGAAAACGAGCTACGTAGACGGTGCATCACTGTTTCACAGTCTCGAAACTTTCCTTGAATTTTATCGTCAACTTTCGCGAACACTGGTTTGAACAGCCAGCGTGATTCAAACTGAAAAATTTCACTTACACTGATAGTAATATACGGCGGATAGAATATAGTACTTTAGATTTCAGTTTATTTTACTTCGTTTTTAATACGTTTTTATCTTGTTCGTTCAGTAGGATCACTTAATAATCATTTTTTCTTTCAAATCATTTAGTCTTTTTTTTTTTAATAATTATCTCTTTTTAGTGACTAATTCGTTGAGCAGCAACGTTTCATTCCCAATCGACTTATATTATCAAATTCCATTTTTAAATATTGAAATTACGGAAGGAAATGCATCCAAGAATTTGCTTAATATTTCTTCATCTTTCACCTAGAATTTCATAAAATTTCAAGAAATTTAAATACTCGCAATATTAATAATGATAAATTATTATGATATGTTTGGCCCTTAATTTGGGTTAATGTGAAATCATTATTTACTTTATTAGTACCTTTTGTAAAAGTGAACACTACAATCATTGACTATTGTAATGTAAAAATTCGTACCAAAGGAATCGAAAAAGTATAATAAAATATAACATAAATTATAAAACATGTAGAGAAACGAAAATTATTCGAATCCTCGTCGGTTACGAGCGTTTAAAACGATTGTAATGTAAAAATTCTTACCAAAGGAATCGAAAAAGTATAATATAATATGATAATATAATAAAATATAACATAAATTATAAAACATGTAGTGAAACGATAATTAATCGAATCCTCGTCGGTTACGAGCGTTTAAAATTATGAAGAATTACTTCGACAATTTTATTGACAGACTAAGAATAAGACCAAAGACGCGATTATTAAAAAAAGATAAAAAATAAAAACTAAAAAAGAGAATCTAAAGTATCTAAAAGCTTTCGCGTGACCCACTAGCGAGAAGCTACCGCGAGAGCCCAGTTTGTTTTCGCGAGATCCCGCTACTTGAAAAATAATGTCCAGCAAATAAGGGTTGAACACGTTCGAGGGCAGCGCGTTCGTGGTTCTGTCTCCCCTTTTCTCGTTCGCTTTGGAGCCCTGACTCAGGGGACGACAAATTTCCCTCTCGTCGTCACTTGGCCAGCGGTTGTACGCGGGCATAGGCATAAATCATTCATCGACGCGGCAGGCCGAGAAGCGGGATGAGAAAGGGTCTGTTTGCCACGGAAACGGCCGATAAGCCACGCCATTTACACCGTTGGCACCCTCGCGACACGTTTTCGTTTGTACAAGCGGTGATGGCTCCGTGAATTCTACGGCGAATTCGAACTGGAGCACGGCTGAAAGATGCCCGGCGGACTCCGCCGTGAAGAAGTCCTGAGGAACGACGTGAGTTGTTCAAATAGAGATCAACGCGGTGATTGATGTGGTGGAGTGAATATAGCGGTCAATATATGTGGCAGGTTTAACGTGATGATTCACGAAAGTGAGTCTTATTAAATATCTGTAGACGGCGATTTTTGAGGAGCTATCGATTAATTTATTTTATGAATTTATTTTAAATTATATATTAATAATATATTGAATTAATATAATTAATACAATATGATATAATAAATTATATATTAATATTTAGTTTAAATTTACTTAAATTATTAATTAATATTTACGATTAATTTATTTTAAATTATATATTAATAATATATTGAATTAATATAATTAATACAATATGATATAATAAATTATATATTAATATTTAGTTTAAATTTACTTCAATTATTAATTTATTAATTAATATCTACGATTAATTTATTTTAAATTATATATTAATAATATATTGAATTAATATAATTAATATAATACGATATAATAAATTATATATTAATATTTATTTTAAATTTACTTAAATTATTAATTTATTAATTAATTTATTTTAATTTTCGTTAATCAATTCCTTTTTGATAGTAAATTTAATGTAATACAATGTGAGTGTCTAATTGAAGAAAGATTATCGTTGATGTTACTGAATTAGTATGTTGAAACATTTGTTTCATTTGATTGTGAGATTGATACGCTGAGATTAAACCGTATAATTATTACGTTATCGTAGATTTTATCCAATAGGCAATATTTCGCTTTAAGATACGATTGACAATCACATTATTCGATAAATGATGTAATTATCACTCTAGTAAACTCGTTGGCAGTGTAACGTTTAGTATAATGGTTTCGATACGTAATAGAAATTCAACAGAATTACGTAATGTAGTAAACTTAATATAATGGTCAACACACGGTTCGTTGGACATAGCTATTAATATGTTATTAACACAGGCTTTCGATTAATACAATCGACAACGTGACCCGTTTTCACATGATCGTGAACATATTATTCGATATTAACAGGCTCAATAGAGTTTGACGTAAGTCAACATGATTGAAAAACTTGAATATTAAAAATCATAATTTATCACACCCCATTTAAGATAATTGACATGATATTCGTTTCAATGGTTATTCATGAGGCGATGATATTTCACCGAAATTTGTCAGTCAGTCAGTCGCTTGAAGTTTTCAATGAAATTCTGAAAGTTCTGTTTGACAAACGAATTCTTCGAAAATGTTTGTTAAAAGTGTAATTCGAGAAAGCGTAATAAGACAAATAAATTCAATTGATAACAGTATAATAAAGTTGTTATAATATCCAGTGTGCCACGGTTAATTCGATTTCACAGATAATTCTCGTTCAACGATGAAAAGAAGCTGCAATGATAAAAAAGTTTTTACCTCGGATACTATAGATTACAAATTAATAAATTTAATTCACACGATACGAGTATTATCTGATCGTCGCTCGTATAATTATTATTAAAATTGTGTATATATGTTATCATCTGCGGGGGAAAGTATCTGACACGAATATCACGACTGAATTGTTAATAACGAAATAATCAGCGAACTGAAAATTCATGAACGCCGGGCGAAATCATTGGCTTCATGAACAATTGCACACGCGTGACTATTTCGACTTCACCATTTATTCACCGCTGTTATTATCATTGTTATTAGTGCATTAATTCTATATATATATATATATATGTATGTGTGCTTGTGTCATATTTTTAAGATTTCCGAAGAATTCTGTTCCGTGAGAGAATTTCTGAATTTCATTGGAAAATTAAAGCAACCGATCGAAAAATCCATCGAAAATTGAACATCGCCGGTTTATGAATAATCATAAACGGCGAGGTGACACGTGAACACTCTGTCATTTAGTATGTCAGCCGATGCTTTCGACGTTCTTCGATGATTCACGTTTCGATCGAACACAATAGCCATGAAACGAACCTCGATTTTTACAATTTTACAGTTTTATCATGTCAGGAAAGTGACAATCTAGCAACAACGTACTTAACAGCGAAAGAAAATAAATAATTTCTGATACGAAGCGTTCAACCTTCAAAAGTAATATCGTGAGATTACAGTAATTTATGTCAGATTACTAAAGTCCGCAGTATTCGATGTCACACGCGCTAAGAATTGAAAATTGGGAAATTAAATTGTTGCAAAAGTTTAATTATCTGAAAATCCAAAGTGTTATTTATTAAAAGGGCGTATCTGTTAGAAATCTGTAAGGAAGATTCCGAGACAGACACGGTGACAAACTTCCCGACAGATCCGATGGGACCATCGCCAAAGCAGCGCCATCGCGATTGAAACATTTATGGCGATGAGACAATGCTTTGTACTTGGTGAAAAAGAAACCATTTCCGGCGACTTTTGCGACACAGGATCATCACCTTAAAAAGCATGCCGAGGAGAGGAGAAACTTTCGAAACCTGTTACAAAGAACCGGAGAGAGAACGAAAAACTCGCGGCCATCCGTATTACTTCGAGAACTGCGGATATTCCGGTCGAATCTCGTAATTTTTCAATAATAAAACTTTTACTGCGCCGTACTCTCCTTTTGCAAGTTGTTTTTCCATCCCCGATGGAAAGCGCGGAACATGCCGCAGAAGTGTAACAGGGAATTGGACGGCAATAAAACGAATGTTTCGTCAATTCTAATGCAAACGAGTTTTTTTTTTTTTCCCCTCTGAAAAAAGAGTTACCGACTTTTTCACGGTAATGGGTTTTACGCTTTACGTGCTGGGTATAATAAATATAAAATAAAGATGTTCGTAAATATTTCGGGATTTGTTGGCTCGACGTGCTACGTCAAATTAAATATCAAACTTGAACGTTCAAATTTAATTGAGGAGGTTTGTCGGTGTTTAATCGGTTTTTAATTCTTCGATGAAACTTTTTTCATACGAAGAATCCAGATTGGAAGAAATTTTTGAATAGATTTCCATGACGTTAAACGTAGGTTTATCTAAATTCTAAATAATTCCTTATTAGCTGCTTAGAGTTTGCTATTAAATTTTAGAATGAAATAGCGATATATAATTTTCTCACAATCGGAATGTTCGACAAGGATGTAAAAAACGAGTAGCATGTTACGAAGATTCAGAAGGAAAGCAAACTGACAAATAAAATTTTCAAGCTTGCTGTTCTCGAAAACTTTAATTCTTCGAATTTGTATTTTTTCATTTATCAGAATCCTATCCTCAGCACTCGATAAGACTCTTTTTTAAATAATGTTCATTCCCATCGAACGTTAATTATTGTACGTTGTTTCTTCGATAACGGACATGTAACGAATCGCCATGTAAATGGAAAAATGCACGCTCGCGTTACGAAGAATCTCGCATCGTTCATTCGTCCCGGGCTGATTGCATCCCCCGCTGACACATTCTTTATTTAAATGAATCGATCGCGGTGATGTTATGCGAGGCGTTCGAGGCACCGTCGATTTATTGGACCATCGATTCCCCATAATTCGGTCGATTTTATGGTGATCGGGTTGTAAATTCAACATCGTGATCAAGGCTGAGGAACGTGTTATGCAAGAGGATATATGGAGCACAACTGGTGTATACGATGGAACAGCAATCACGCGTACAAAAGACAGACGGAAAATAGTGTATGGCGTTCGCAATAGAATATTTTAATACGAGGTATTACTTAACGAGGTATTATTTCCAAGACAACGAAGGCAATAATTGTTGTTAGAAATTTTATAAAATATTTAGAAATTAAATATTTAGAATATAAAATTAATTATAATTTAATTATAATTTCTAAATATAATTAATATATATATTAATATATATTAATTATATTATTTCTAATTATATTATTTCTAAATATAATTAATTATAATTTCTAAATATAAAATATTTAGAAATTAAAATATTTTTAAAGAATAATAATAGACGATATTGGCTTTCATTTTAATAGTTTCGAACATTGCTATTTTCCATGAGAAAATATCATGGAATCGCACGTTAATTAAATCTTTCACTTACTCTGCAAATTTCTGTAGCTCGAAATTTTTCATAAATCCATTTGTCGAAAATGATTAGTATAAAATAATAAATCTCCAGATCATAGAAACACGATAAAATGTCGGAGTGTAATCTCTTTTGAAATATACAAAAATAAATATATAATATAATAATACGATACAACGTATCATATAATACAATAAAATACCGAAATAATATTTTTCTACGAAAATACGTTATGTTCTAGCGAATATTTCCCAAACGATGCGTCTAATTATTCGTAATCCCCGAGTTTCGCGTGCAGCAAAACCGAGGGAGGAAACTCTTTTAATCCCTTAAAATATTTGCCGAAGAGATGGCGGCGCGTTTTTCAATTTTTATTTCGTCTTGATTTACGCTGTTCAATATTAGAGCGTAGCCGGGATAACGCAGTCCTCGTTCTTGCTAATGCCGCCGCAGAGGCAATTCCTTTACTATTTTAAACATCCCTCGAGGACGCACCTTTCTATCCTATTTTACTCTTTCTTTTCCTTGCTCCGCAGCCAAGAGTGGCTCCACTCATACACAGCGAGCGTTTTAATTCCTTTGAATCATATTCCGCCCACTTGGGAAGCCAAGAATTTTCCAGCTAAATAGCCTGCGCTCATTGATTAATAGTTTCTCTTTCCTTTTCTTTTTTTTTTCTTTTCTTTTCTTTTCTACGATCAGAAAAGCAACGCCCGCGAGATCGCAAGCACATAGCGAATCGCGATGTAATTTTTCTTCAGAAGGTAACCTCTTCGGAAGATCGTTTTCCGTTTCAATACTTGCACTCGTTTCGAGGACTCATTTTTTTTTTTTTTTTTTTCATTCTTAATGCTGAAATTTGAAAATCGTAATTTTTCCTTTGTCAGAAACCAGCATCGCAACAACCAGTATCTTTAACCTCGTGACGCACGTCGAGAATATTTGGCCAAAAATTGCGATATTTTCTCAGTTTTAAGTCAAACCAGGCAAAACAAACAATAAATTTATTACTTCTCAGTAATTTCTATCCGGTGATATACCGAACTACTGTATACGGTTTGGTCACTCGTTATGGTCCGCGAATCAGTTACTAGCGCAGAAGGTTAAAATATTCGACAGATATAAAACGGCTCGATACGAAAATCATATATTTGTGGTTCAACGTTTCTTTCTTACTATGATTCAGCGTCATTTCCCCGTCTGGTCACCACTCAGCGGATCACGCGAAATCCGAACGATCCGCGCTGAAAGTGGAAATAATCAAGTTGGTACTATAGAAGGAAACGATAAGGGATCAGCAGAACAGCACGGGAACTACCGATCTGAATTTATTCCAACCATATTCTTAATCGTTTCGTGCGTCCGTTTATCCACGAGGTCATCAAATTCCTGCTACCTACGTAGCCACCAGGTCGAAGATTTTTCACGTTGCACCCGCGCTCTCCGCTTTTAACTCGACCTCGGGTAAGAATCAAAAAGAATTCAATTTGCATGAGAAAGAATCTCCGCTGCTCAAACGTGGTTTTACAACCGCTCGTAAAGGTCAAGAGGGGCGGGGAGGGAGAGGAAAGTGGCATGGAACGAAAGAAAAAAAGAAGGCAGAAGAGAAGAGGAACGAATAAAAGAATACTGTGACCGCCGTGTAGGCAAGAAAACACGACGAAGAAAAATGAAAACAGAGCGTTCTTGGTGGCGTGAAATTACGTACAGCGGTGCGCAAAGGTATTTGTACGCCACTGTGTTTCTTTTACGCGTGCATTTCTTGAAATTGATTAAATTTCTAGAGATTTCGAGAATGTGTACGCACGAGTTACGTAATATTCATCGAGTATATATCTCGCAGAGATCGCAAGTGCCTTTGAATTTGTTATTAAAATTAATTTTCCACTGACTTTAGTGTCTTTCGACGCTTAGTCTCTTTATTTTTAATAAATAGTTATTGAGCGCAGTTTATTAAATGTAACTGCAGTAAATATTTTGTAACAAACAAACCGCCTCGCAAACTGGTTTGCGGACCATAACGAGTGACCGAACCGTATACAGTAATTCGTCGCTTTCTTTTTCTTTTGAACTCGTCGGTATGATATCACTGGATAGAAATTACTAAAAAGTGATAGACTTATCATTTGTTTTGCCTTTTATATTATACATTGAACATAAATTACTAAATTATACGTACATTTAAATATACTTAAAACTGAGAAAATGTTGCAATTGCGTGACACGTTATTCCAGCGCTTAGTTGAAGACCTGAACTCCTCTTACATGAACGAAAAATTACTAAAATCAGTGAATTATCACGTGAACCCCAATTTTATTATATAAACTATTTGCACCCCAAAAAATTCATGCAAGCGAGGCTCTACTGTACTTTCAGATTGGATGAAAATTTTTCTAATACAAAGCATGGCAGTCGCGCGTCGTTACGGTGCTAATTAAACTTCGAACCGTTTAATAATTAAACGTGCACGTACAAATTTCAAAATATTTCGCGTCACATGCTCGTATAAAAATCTCCTGCGACTTTGCGACCCTCTCTCTCTCTCTCTCTCTCTCTCTCTTCATCTCCGTTTCTTTCGAACGCGAAACTCCGGCCACTCGACGGTTTTTGTAAATATTAATGCCACTCCTTCGACCATGGAGCGCAGTAATTATTTACAGATTCGGAGAGGAGACGCGAGCAGCATGTGCTCTTCGTTTCTCTTTCTTTATGCCACTTGCAGTCGGGCTGGCCGCCGTAAAGCGTTCGATCGTAAAAAAAACGTGAAATTCCAACGTGGAAAATTCCAGGAAAAAATCAAGCATGCTTATCTGGCCTCAATTCAGCCTCACCCCCCTTCTCCCTTCGGTTATATGTATTCAATCGATCAACCCTATGGGAAAGTATATCTTTCTGTGTCTTGCCCGGTTCGTGATAAGTTGCTTCACGAGCCTGATCGCTGGATAAACGAGTCCACGCCCGTTAACGAATCGCTCTCGACGAAAAGTTTCTTTAAAAGTGGTTTGCGTGGGTGGATTTGATGTTGACGAATGCACGACGTACGTATCCTGTTTACTAGATAAACGTTGTCGATTGTGTCTGATTTAGACAGTAAACATTGTAAATAAGTGAACATTCTTTCCGGGTTAACATTGCATTAGAAATTATGTAAGAAAGAGGTATTACGATTTGAATATATTTGGATTAAGACATTGAAGGTTTGAATTTGATCGAATCGTGACGCTGAAGACGGTAAAATGAATATCGTCAGTGGACTGTCGATTTTTATGCGTCCTCGAATTTTTGTCAATATAATTGAAAGTATACAAAAATTTGCTAGAAATAAAATTTGTTTCATCTATTATATATTGTAATAAATATTCTATTTTGAATATTTTATACATTTCTTTCATATTGTTGCTTTTAATTTCCCATGAAATCCACAAGAGAGGAGATTTTCGTAATTTGTTACAAAAAAAAAAAAAAAAAAATATATAAGAAGTGATTTATTGTAGATTAAAAAGATTTCGTTCATTACAAGCGATGAATCACCAATCAAAAGAAGAAAAAAGAAAACTCAATTCTGTGCGCCGGACAAAAATGTTACAGAATTGTTCGTACCACACGATACGCTCATAAAGAAAAATTCATCACACGTCGGAACACGTCAACCTTTCAAAAATGTTGATAACTTGGCCGGAAAATTTTCGGGGGAATCGAGGGCAGAACGAGAAATGAAAGTTACACGATACGCGTGAAATCGAATCGAACAAGAGAAACAACTCGCGGTCCATTCTGTTTGGATTTATTACTTTGGCAGGCGCGTTTCGTAAAAATGTTCGCCGGTTTAACGGCCACCGATAACGATTTGCCGCAGAAATTACGCGCATTACACGAGGGAAAGGGGGGAGGTGGAAGAAAAAACAAGCGAACAAGCTGAAAAGGAGAACAAAGTAACGAAATTCGGGCAGAGTTCTTTTTTTTTTTACGAAATCGGTGCACCGGGACGAATGTGGATTTGTTTACGCGTCAGCGGACCATTTTCTGGGCCGCGTGTGTGCGCGCCTGGAAATTGCGAAACTGCGGGGGAAATATTACCTCGATCGAGGAAATTAGTTTTTCAACAACTCGTTTTACCCTTTGTTTTTTTCGTTTATGAGTCGATCGACTTTGTTTTTTCGCGTAAATAGACGGTAAAAAAAAAAAAAAGAACAAAAGACATGTTCGGAAAACAGTGGAAAATTTATGTAATACGCGTGCATAGTCCCATAGGTTATTTCTTTTTATTTTTTTTTTTTTTTTTAGAAACTTTGGACGATCCTTGCGGTTCCACTTTTCTCAACTTTAATCAAATGATTTAATTCTTAAGCTTTTTTTCTTCTTGGGAGGTAGGAAACACGGAATACAGATTAAAATAACTAATTCGTACACTTAAATCAAACGAATATCGTTTAGATGAAATCGATTTATTTATAAATAATGCACGCACGGTTATTTGAAAGCTTATATTTTCCCAATCGTATTTTTTCATTTTTGATTAAATGTCTTAACTCTGATACATTTTCTTTCGTTTCTGAATACATAGAACTCCAATTACATTTCACATCTTTTTCTTCAACTTATAAAATTGCTTCTGTAGAAATACTACTAACACTACGCACGCAAAAAAGAATTGAAATTTTCGTTTTCAAGTTCGCGACTTGATAATCACAGAGGAATTTGTGAAATTTCTGCGGTATCTATAGTTGATAAATTAAACAGCATTGGATCAACAATGGGCGACGAGTCTCCAAAGTAGCGTTTTAAAAATTTCACGAAACTGAAAGGCAGAAAAAAAAAAGAAGAACAAAAGTAAAGAAAAACCTGTAGAGACAAGAACATCGGCGAACAGCAATGGACAATGGCAGAAGGTTGGATTTGCGAGCGATATTTTATAAAATTTTCAGCTCCGCCACTTTGTAATGTGACGGATGCACGTAAGCACAGTTTCCAGCGGCTTTATGGGGGACTCGGATTGAAGCTGAGCCAAGCCCAAGATCCGACGATTTATGGCACTTCTCTACGTACGACATATGGTTACGATTCCTTTCTTTTCATTCGCAAAGTTGAGGACGTATATTGTACTTTGCATGTACCTCTATCGCGCACGAATCCAGATTTCATGCGCTGGGTGTATGCATGTGTTGCACACACGAAAGCGTCCGTCTGTGGTGTTGGTTAAATTCTATTTACCATTCGTTTGATGCCATTCACCTATGCTTCTCTTCCATTTCACTGAATCGTTGATCTTCGTGCAATTCGTTTATCCTGTTTGCGAAGGTTCTTAAATTGAACAATTCCTCGTGCAGATTTTATCGATTTGTAATAAAAATATATAGTCGCGAGTAATTTCAGAGTATCAGAGATTCACAGGCCTATTTTTTTTTTTTTTTTTTTTTTATGAAATACTTACAATTTTATAAAATATATAAACTGAGGATTTATGTTCTTTATTATGTATTACAAACTGTTTCCTATTCTTTGTATTTTGGTTCTTCTCATCTGAGCAAATTTTAATCAAAGGCTTATTCTCAGTTTTGTAACGTTTTACGAAACCATTTTTACTATCCTTTATAAATACAAGTGTACGAGTACATTTTTAAATATTATTGTACGAATGTGATTTTTTAAGCATTTACATTTATAAAAATGTGAAAGTTCTTTTAATCGTTGATTGAATTTTCGATTTTTTAATTCCTTTTGATAGCGTATTAACAACCATTTGTTTCGATTCCATCGACCGAAAAAAAATAACAGTAACCAGACGCGATTTATTGTCAAATTTCAAGTCATCGTTTTTTTTAATTTCCACTATTCCTTCGTAACCTTTTCGGTAACCAATTATTTTCCCGCTGATAACCTGGAAATTCTCGAAACATAGTATCGAACATTTCTCGGTTAGTAATTACTTCAATTTCGATAACCAATTATTTTCACTTTTAAAAATTAACCGGGGAAAAAGATACCACCGATCGCAATTTCTCGATTGTCAATCGCTGTAAACAACCACAGCTACCTGTGTTATTTAATTTTGAAATATCAAGAAACATTGAAAACTATTGCTATTTTATAGTAATCTTCAAATGGTATCGTTGCGTGGCAACTCGTTCACAATAAATTAAATACAATTCTTCCATCTAAAGATACTTGAATTTACTCGTGACATTTTAATTTTTAATTTTAATTTTCGTCCTGTATTTTTTTATGAGACGAGGACAATCAATGCTCTTTTTATTTCGTAAGGCAATTAAAACTAAATACTCTGAAATTAAAATATCAGCGAAGAGTTAAGAAATATTCTACTATTAATTTATTTTTGATTTGTAGTAATTGTAGTATTTCCAACCCTGAAATATTTTTTAAAAAAATATACTTAAAAGTATAAAGATAGTTAAAAGAAACACAATACTTTGTTATCTGAAGCATTTCAGATTTAGAATAATTTGATCAATTCTGCTATTACATCTTTTACCTCAACTACAGATAATACTTGATAATAATTTTGTTCCACTGGTTCAATTTGAATTAGGTTATATTTACTATAGTTTATATACTATTATTATTTCGCATATTTTCTACATCTTTGCACGTATCACGAGCATTCTGTGTATTTTTGTATCTTTAAATTTCCCATAAATGGGCGAAGATCCGCCAACCTACTTACTCAAAAGATAGTTAAAACAAACACAATACTTTGTTACCTGAAGCATTTCAGATTTAGAATAATTTCATCAATTCTGCTATTACATCTTTTATTACCTCGACTACAGATAATACTTGATAATAATTTTGTTCCACTGGTTCAATTTGAATTAGGTTATATTTACTATAGTTTATATACTATTATTATTTCGCATATTTTCTACATTTTTGCACGTATTACGAGCATTCTGTGTATTTTTGTATCTTTAAATTTCCCATAAATGGGCGAAGATCCGCCAATCTACTTACTCAAAAGATAGTTAAAACAAACACAATACTTTGTTACCTGAAGCATTTCAGATTTAGAATAATTTCATCAATTCTGCTATTACATCTTTTATTACCTCGACTACAGATAATACTTGATAATAATTTTGTTCCACTGGTTCAATTTGAATTAGGTTATATTTACTATAGTTTATATACTATTATTATTTCGCATATTTTCTACATCTTTGCACGTATCACGAGCATTCTGTGTATTTTTGTATCTTTAAATTTCCCATAAATGGGCGAAGATCCGCCAACCTACTTACTCAAAAGATAGTTAAAACAAACACAATACTTTGTTACCTGAAGCATTTCAGATTTAGAATAATTTCATCAATTCTGCTATTACATCTTTTACCTCGACTACAGATAATACTTGATAATAATTTTGTTCAATTTGAATTAGGTTATATTTACTATAGTTTATATACTATTATTATTTCGCATATCTTCTACATCTTTGCACGTATTACGAGCATTCTGTGTATTTTTGTATCTTTAAACTTCCCATAAATGGGCGAGGATCCGCCAGTCTATTTATCGAAGTGGACAAAACGACAAATACAGAAAACGAGGCGGTAGACGGACGAAACGAAACGATAGTAGAGCCTTCTCAATTTAACTTATACTCTCGTTTCATTATCGGGAGGGTCTGGTGCCGCGGTTCAAAGAGAGCTTTGCGCCGCGCTGCGCGCGAAACTTTCGCTTCTGGCGGTGTCAAAGGACCCGGGGCCGGAAGTTTCGACTATCGCGCGAATAAGGGTGAGGACATTTTACCAGAGCCACCACGACGAAAAAACATTATTCCACGGGCGCGTGAAGTGTCTGTTGAATTAATCGAGTTAGGCGGTATAAAACGTTCCCGGGTTTTTGAACATCCGCCCGTACGCCGCGAATATTGCCATAAACAAACGCGTGCGTGCTAGCCTCGAGCTTGTTAAAATCATTACTTCTTCCTACCCTTGTTTTATTCCGCATTCTTTTATTTATTTTCTTTTTCTCCCCCTTTTCTTCCTTTCCTTTTCGTTTTGGTCTTGAAGCTAACAAGCACGTAAGCAAATTAGATCGCGTGCTGCTTTAAAGCCTCTTATCTCGGGCTCTTTTCCCCGGTTCTCGTTTTTCGATGTACGGATTCGACGTGGAAAATGCGTTACGTGTTTTTTGGTTGGAAAATACTGCGTTTAATCCTTAATTATGGACGTTTCTTTTTTTTTTTTTTTTTTGTCGTTGCCACGAATGCGCGAGCTGCTAGATTACTCAATTTTACTTTCCAGTTACTTGTGGAAATTATTCTGGCCCTGGGTGTTGGTTAAGTCAGACGTTTGGAATGTGATTAATTAAATAAGTTGAGTATTGCGATTACTTTGCGACTATGTGACAGTTTGTTAGTAGAAAAAAATTTCTCTTTCTCTCCTCCTTTATTCAAATAGATATTTCCTGAAACAATATATTCATCATGTGATATCAACTGAAAACGGTGTGTTCACGATATGAACTGAAATAATTAGATGCGTCATTGCAATCTATGGTCTTGTAAACATCCTTCCATAACATGGAAGGTTTATATTGAAAACAACGGCCAGCAACACAGTCGAGTGAAAATAATAATTTCGAGCATTCGTTGAACGAGAATCAGTGTTCATGAATATTAAGCCGAGGATGATTTCCAGAAAGAACGATTATACAGAGTATACGTACGATTTATACAGAGATATACGCAATTATACAGTATTTAACACTCTCGAGTATTGTATAATATATTTTATTTGAAAACGTATCTAAACTTCGACTTTGTGCAGAAAATAACATTGAAGTTTAACGTTTGAAACGAAAATGCAATTTCTTATAATATTTATTAAGATATTACCTTTTTATTATTATGTATATTATAATTATATACATACATCTTGAGAAAAGATAGCGCACTCTATATTTTCTTGTATCGTGTATCGTAAAGTAGAGAGAATGCGTAGATCATCGACATCAATATTTTTGAATTTGGATGTTATTGCCGGGACACGGAATTTCTCAGAAACACAGGAACGAAAATGTAAATATTATAATCCGTAGCCACGAGGCGAATAAGTTCGTACAAGTCGCAGGATATTTACTCTATTCAGTCGTACAGTAGCTATCGAAAGCGTAACATTCGTGTGAAATACAGCCGGTTAACCGCGTATTGAAATTTGTAAAAATGGTTCGCGGGAAGAAATGAAATCCAAGTGAAGTGCATGCGACATTGAAATTAAACGAAGAACGTTATTTCGTAACAAAACGATTGATAGAAGTCGTGAAGTGATAGTGAATTTATTAAAAGACTTCACAATTATAGAGAAGGAAAAACTTCGTGGACGTCTAACGCCTGATGAACGTGCTATAATTCAAGCTAGACTGCGAGACAAATTGCAGAGAAAGCGAGCGTCGCAACAACGTTGGTCTTTTAAAGAATCGTGAACATCTGAAACGACGGAAATTGCAACGAAAGACTTGGTCAAAGCAAGAGCATAAGCTGTTTGCAATTTGCAATGTGCAGAGAAACATGTAAGAGTAAAAAATAAATGAATAAGAAGCAGTGAGGAGTCACATTTGCCAATGAAAAGTGGTTCAATTTAGATGAACTTGATGGCCTCCATTACTATTATCGTGATTTACGAGAGGAGCAACATCTTCCGAGTCGTCGAGCAATGCGATACGGCGGTATAATGATTTGGAGAGATGCTGGTTACTAAGATAAGATGGGAAATAGAATTTATTACAGGAAAATTAGATAGTAAAAGATATTTTGAAACGATTGTGCAAATTAACGCGTATGCGACAGGAATTGTTGGAAATGAGTACATCTTTCAATGTGATAATGGGAAAGCAGTAAAACAATATATCTTGCAAAAATTCGTGTTTTAGAATGGCAAGCCAAGTCCCCAGACTTGGATATTAAAATTTGCCGAGAGACAAATATCAAAATGGAAGATAATTCGCAAATATTAATAAATCAAAAGAAATGTAAAAATGCGTGAAAGAGTGGGGGAAAAAATGATTGAAAAACTATATAAATCTTTGTCTCAAAGAACGATTGTTATTAAAGGAAGTCATGCTAAATATTAAATTCGTTTAAAATAATATTAAATATTAAATATTAAGTTACGTTTGTTTCTATCCACTATTTTTCACGAAATTTGCTATCACCTTTACACGCTAAATATTACCATATTTCTATTTTTAATAACACAAAAAATGCATTGTAATAAGTTCAATTTATTATACGTGTTGGAGGAATACATACAAAAATGATTTAGTAGGATTTAATAATTTTTATATATTCATATAAAATTAATTTAGTAAAATTTGCTGAATCGTCACACAGCGTCAGAGATTAGAATAAACTAAAAAGTTCAAACTCCGCTCGCGGGCGAGCAGTTTATTAGTAAAGAGTTAAATGTATTTAACGCGACTTTTAGCCTCCTTCCACTCTGCTCAACTTCCCGGCGCGATCGTGCCTCCGACTGTTCTTAAGAAACAGCGTAAATTTTTCACGCTGACGGACGCGTAAATGACAAATTGAAGAAGAAAAAAAAAAAAAAAAAGAAAACACGACGTCGTGTAAGAGTCTTGTAATTTCGTAAGAATAAGCCGCCACGACGCCGGGGGGCAGGCAAAGGAAAAGAAAAAAAGAAGAAGAAGAAGAAGAAAAGGAAGCAATGAATATATTTTCCCTTCCATAAACCAGACTTCATGCATTTCTCCGTTTCAAGCTTCTCTCCGCTTCTTCTTTTCTAGTTGAGATTTCCTTCAGGCCGGGATATTCGTCTCTCTGCCACGTTTCGCAGACTCTCTTTCTAAATTAATCGACCGTGCTCTGTTTTAACTTTCCTCGTCGGTGCGTCAGAGGCTCCGACAACTTTTATATTCTTTCAAACTGTGTTCGAACTGCTTTTAGTTTAGAGCGAAGAAAAACTACGTGTGCATGAATCAATGCAGTTCTTCGCGTCTTGTTTCGCAGCTGCCTTCGCGAAACGGTTCGGACGTTTGTGGGAAATTTTTAGCGAATAAACGCACGACTGCGTGTCGCAATCTAATTATTGCAGCAATCGGTTCAAATATATATGGTTAATATTTGTGGGTTATTCGTAGCAACAATTTATTTCTGTATTTGGAGTAATGTACAGTTATACATACAAACAGAGGACGTACAATAATCATGTAATGCTGGAAAATTTATAACTATTTAAAACGATCGTTTAATGTTTTATTTAATAACGTTCTTTTAGTAATGTATTCATCGTGGTAGGATTTTCAATTTTTTTTTTATTTATTTTTAGAAATTCTGTTATACATTGGAAACGCGTTACATAATAAACACTTTATTATAAAACACGTAGTTGTACGAAAGTATGTGTAATAAGAATAAATCTTGGAGACGAATCTCGACCAGTATCGAAGAATTTAATAAAAGAAACTATATCGTGTCTTTCAGAACCAACATCCACCTGAACTTCATAAATGAAAAAGTAGAGAAAAATAATGCTATTTTTTAAATAATTCTCTCGAGAATTGAGCGTCAATCGTACACTTAATTAACAATGAAGTTTCGCCTGTGCGAGATTCCTTCTACTACGAAACTCTTCAGTTACATTATTTACAAAAAGAGAGAAAACCATAAAAATTTTTATGTAAACGTAATAAATATCCTCGGCAAACCATTGTCCGCGAAATGTCAAACGCCGCCATAAATTTCCCCAAAGCGTCCTCCATCTGCCGGCATCGCAAACGCATTTCGCCCCGTGTCGAGGAACTCTTTCTCCCTCCCTCTCTCTCTCTCTCTCTCTCTCTCTCTCTCTCTCTCGTCACCCTTGACTCCGTAACATCCATCCCCACGAATTCCGAGCACGCAGCAACTGCACGCGTACACGCTGCACGATATCATTTTTCAGAGAACCGTTTCCCCGAAAATCATTTTTCGCAAATGGTCGAACGTTCGGGGTGGGTTGCATCTTTCGTCGATAAAATAAACGAAGGTTGAAAAAAAAAGGAAAGATAGAAACGACAGGGATTCGACCCTTTATGTCGTAAAATAATCCGCAAACAGAGCGATCACGATGGCTCGCTTCGGTTAATTCCTTCCCCTTTCAATTATGAACGCGTTTTCGACGGTGTGCCATCCCCGGGAGATTTACGCGGCCGTAAAATGCAGAGGAACTATCCGTTTTCGGAGGGGGTTGAGGATCGCTCGAACAACCGTCACGAAGTTGGGCATTACAGTCTGGAATGTAAACGGGCCGGCTTAAAAGATTCACGGAGCAACGTTTCCTTCCTGGGAGATACACGGGATCTCCTGCCCCTCGTCGCGTCTGCTAGCTTCTCCCTTTGTTCCGCTGTTGTCTAGGTGTTTTGTTTTTATGTTTAATGAGGTCGCGGGCGCTGTATCGACGCGCCTTTTGTTCAGGGAACACCCGTTGCTTCCGTCGGAACTTTTTACCGTTGAATTTCTATCGATCGAGCACGGCAAATTTCCTTCCGAGAAGCAAGAGACGAGATAGTAATACTAGTAAGATGGCCGAATTAGGGATATTTTCTCGAGTTTTGTTTAGCGATATTTTGCTTAAGAATTGCAGTAACTTATATATATATATATATATATTAATTAATTATATTAATTAGTATTAACTTATATATATATTAACTTCTTTTCAAAGAAATAAATATATATCGGAGAGATTGAAATTTTTTTGAACTTCGATGTAATTACTTTTGGGTAGCTTTTTGAACGAAACACTGTAATAGTGCAGAGTTTCGTTCACACAACTTTATTTCACCGAAATTTTACCACAATATCTTTCTAACGAAATAAGACATCTTACTGAATTTTTTTTTTTTCATTAAGTACTTAATTACTGATTAGCAATTAGAAATAGTAATAATTAACAAAATAATGATTGCTGTTCGCTAACAAAGTTCAATTAATAAGTTACATTTCTATGAATTCTATCATGGAACAAAATTCTGTTCATATGCTCGAGCAAATGCTAAACAACTAAATTAAAAAATGAAAAGTCTGGAAATCTTTCCCGTGAAATTTCGTATTGAAAAATCAACATCCACGCTCGTAAATGCGTGAAAAATTTCATCACTGGAATATTTTCCCGCTTCTCGACGAGCCCCCACCGCTTATGCATTATTTGACAAGTTACGAACGTAATATCGACCGAAATTGTCGTTTCCAGCGAGTGTATGTTTCTTTTTCTCTCTTTCTCTCTGTCCGTATAATCTCCTTTATCCAGGGCAGTTCTCTCATTCATTAGCCTTCCCATTCACCCGTTTATTAACAGCGCGTGCATTATAACCGTCTCGACAAATATTTACAAGCCGGTCGTTGAACAAATGAACCGTCATTTCGCCACCCTCATTAGGCGAAATGAAACATTCGGATTTTAATAAATTCCGCGCGCGGGGAAGTTGTTGCTTGCTCGTTTGTACGGGCACAGGAGCAGAGAGGCTGTTAATGCGTCTCGATTAAGCTGTCCACCTTGTCCCGGAAAACGTTCGTAGCCAGTTCTCGAAATTTTCATTAAACCGTTGTGGAATAAATTGATATTGGCGAAATTCTACGTTCGACGTTCGTTTGGAACCGGCGTTTTATACTCATTTTGTTGATGGCGCCGTCGACAAGTTTCTTGAAAGAAGAGTTCGCATGAAATCAATAATTTCACTGTCAACGAAATTGAATATCACACCTGATAATAAAATTTGAATTCCTGGCAGACACTTTCATCTACAAATGCATGGAATTGAAAAGGTTTCGCGAAAAGTATCACGAATGAAATTTCTCTTTCCCGAAGGTAGAACGAAATTTAAATTATAAAATTCTTCGTCACTTAATTGTCAAATTTTTAACTCCTAACGGGGCAGAGATGGAGTCGCGAAAGTTCAAATCGCACGTCCAATCCTCATTCGAAGATTCATTAATTTTCCAATTCCATCGCCAACGATATAAAGTAATAAATCCCGCCGGATACAGATGGAACTTTCAAACACCAGCAAATTGCGCATTTCCTGATTAACAAGCATTCGCTCGCCAAATGAACCAGATCAAAAAGAAAAAGCCCACCCCCATCCCATTTCAGGAATAGAAGAAAAGCCTCACTTATGCGGAGATTCCTCATTGTTCCCTTAAAAAGCCGAACAAAACCTCGTGGAGCGGACAGAAGAACAAGAAGCGAGGAAAACAGAACATTTTCACCCTCGTCGTTCCGTGGCAGTATAATCAGCTCAAACAACGAATCAGCTCTCGTTTGCCAGCGAAGTCAAAAAAAAAAAAAAAAAGACACGCACAGAGAGAAAGAGAGAGAGAGAGAGAGAGAGAGAGAGAGAGAGAGAGAGAGAGAGATGGATGCAGAAAAGAAATAAAATAAAAAACAGAGAAGTTGCTCGCTGTTATGGTAGTTTCCGTGGCGAGAATGGGCGCACCGTATGACGTAATCCGTTCCATTTATTAAAAGGCGATCCCCCCCCCCCTTTCCACCATTGTTTTACGGTGAGTCGCGAGGGGACACAATGCGTCTCGACGCGAGCCACATGGCGTCGCCGATCGGCTTGCACGTACGCAGTTTTACGGTGTGCTTACATTTACCCCGTATACGATCTCGTGGGAAATACGTGGTCTCCCTCTCTCGTTTCGTTCGTTTGTATGTCTGTCTGTCTGTCTGCTCGTTGCTCGGCTTCGAAACGCTCGCGCCACGCGGTGATCGAACGGATCCGAGCGGATCGTCGAGCGAGATCCACTCGAGAATTCGGCGTTTTTTCGACGAAAAATCAAACGCGGCGCGTTGGATTCTCCCTTTCTTTTTTTCTTTTTATTATACACACGTGGAGGATTCGATAGTAGCTGTGGCTTGAATGTGAGAACAGTTTGATAACGTGAGAATTCGACAGCCGTGAGAATAACCAAAAGTGCGCCATCCTCTTAAAATTTTCGTCAAATTTGTACGATTCTTATTTCTATGCATCGATGGTAAATCTAAAGGTACGGAAATATTCAAAGTATAGAGCTTTCCATAATATCTGGCGCGTGAAACAGCTTTTCATTCGGGGTCGATTTTTTTTAAGAAATCATATGATCTCGCATAAAAATCAGCAATGCAATTGAAACAAACGCCCCTCAAATTGTACGAGATTGCCAATAATATCATAAAACGTTGAACATTATTATAAAGTAGTACATTATGACATTATAAAATCATTGGAACACGCAATTTTTCGTAATATTTTCTCAGTTTTAAGTATATTTAAGCAAAACAAATAATAAATTTATTACTTGTCAATAATTTCTCATCCAGTGATATCATACCGACAAAGTTCAAAAGAGAAAGAGAGCGACGAATTGTTGTGTACGATCGTTGCGGTCACTCGTTATGGTCCGCAATCAGTTGCCAGCGCCAAGTGGTTGACAAACGATGATATGTGTCGCAGGCTCTATGAAAACATGTCCGAATACTTTTGAGCGGCGGTGTACACCGAAGGAAGGGGTTGAATCGAGCAACGAGGGACACTGCTCTCCGTGGGACACGTTGTAAATCCTCCGACAGTCGCGGCCGTTAATAATTGAAATGGGAAAACTGGCGAGTGCCGGCCGAAAAATCGAATCGAAGGAACGCTGGAGCGAGGCGATAGGATCCGGGGCTGGGTTTTTTAACGAGAGATCTCTGAGCTCCTGATGGGAGGGGTGGGTTAGGTTTGGGTGTTGCTTTAAGTGTTACAGAGAGAAACTTCAATGGAGATTACACGATTGGTTCCACAGAGGGTGGTTCGATAATTCCATATACAGCTAACTGGGTTTCCGCAGACTTTCCTCTTTTCACGGCAATATTGTTACATTTAACTTGATCTCGTTTAATGCAATTGGTACTTCAAGTGTTTCTCCTTTATTTCCTCTTTCATCTTCGGTTAGTGTTCTTAAATGGAAAATTGAATTGAACGCGTGACGATGGAATACTGAATTCGACGAGAGGTCTCCTTTTTTTCTTTCTCGTTTTGTCGCGTCGTATCGGGCGATGAAAATCAAGAAACAACAGTTTTTTTTTTTTTTTTGATATTTGAAAGAAATCGAGTAACTGACATCACAAAAGAACACACCTTTGTTGCGCAATTCTTTTCTCTTTCGTATCCTTTCACGTAGTAATATAATAACAAGAAATTATATACTACGCCAATCTATCTACCTGGAAATAGTCATTTGTGAAAACTGAGAAATTTATGAAGAACTTGTTCATTTGTAGCAGAGGAACGCGCGAACGACGAAGAGCAAAATAAAACGTTCGCTCGACGGTGAACACGTTGAAACGATCGATCGAGGGAGGAAATATATTTCTGGTTCCCCTTGTTTTGATATTCGAACAGACAAAACAGATTAATAGTCGTGACGTTCGAAAACATTTTCCTATCGACAACGGCCGAACGCTGAGAAAGCCGTCTCGTCCGAGCACAGATGATAACGATTTCGAAAGAATCGTGGGAGGAGTGGGGAGTGAGGTTTCACGTTCTGGACCGATTTCAATAATATCTCGACCACGCGCGCTATAAACGCGACGAGGATATTACCCGGTGATCGAGATCTGAATTTCAAATCCACCGGAAGATTCCTCCGCCGGTATCGAAGATGATAATGACACCTGCGATCGCGAAAATGAAATTATTCCTGGGCTACGTGACATCGATGGCGTGCAACATCCGGTCAAATGGGAACGTTTCAACGTCACTCGATTGTTCCTCCGAATGATATTACCCGCAGGCCGATAGTTTCTTAACATTTCCTTTTTATCTCGGAATATTTTTTTCAGACTATTTCTTCTCCACGTGTTAGAATTTAGATTATTCGTTTACGATTACAACGAGAGTCGTTCCTCTGACATTACGTATTTTAATCTTGTTATGTTATTCTTTCGTTCTTACATTCGATTGTTCTTCTGGATCACTTCTTTCTCTTTTTTCTAAATGCTAGGTTATTTTTGTTTTCTTCAAGTTATTACTAAATGTTTGTTTTTAAATGTTAGAATTCAGATTGTTTGTTCATGTCCATTTAGACAATTTCTTTAATATTATTTGTTTTGCTTGTTGATTTTTGAAAGGATACTTTTCAGTTTCAATAGCTCGTTTCGTTATTGATAATTTATATTTGTGAAAAGAATAGAATTATTTATCTAGTTAAATATAATTAATATTTCCTAAAGGATGATGTTTGTGCCTTTCAGACAATGTTTAAAAAACTATAGGGAAAACATTCCGCGTATTTTTCTCTGTACAGAGAACAAGTTTATTAATTAACAATCAAACAACGATATGTTGAGCAAAGGATATTTATAAATACAGATCAAATATTTGAACTCTTTTGTAAAGCTTAAAACGTGTTTCATAACATCCGGGATTCGTGATTCAGTTAACAAATATTGAATTTCCTCGGCGAAAATATCGCGTATTAAAAAATATCGAGAATTTAAACGAGCTTTCGCTGCCACGTGCTGTCAATTTAAAAAGAAAACTGCTCTTTTGTTTCCAAGCACGAAAAAAGAAAACCGAAATTCATCGATCATTTACCAAGTTGGTTGGTACAGAGTAAATTATCGTCAAACGAGATAATTGTGTTTCCTTCGATATTTAATAAGTCGCGAACGATTTTTCCAGCAATGTAATAAAAATGAAATCTTTGCTTCCATTAAATATTAAATATTAAACGTTAAATAATGTGTGAATTCGATCGTGAAGTGAAATCGATCTTTCTTTCTTTTTTTATTTTCTTCATTTGACATCAATCGATGATTCTTGTTAGGAACCTGTGAAATCAAAATCTTTTGTCTCTAAAAACTAATAAAATAATTCTCTAAAAAACTAATAAAGAAATAAATTTAAAAAGTCTTTGTTTAAAAAATTTTTCTGAGCAAGGAACCGCGCAAAATTGTTTTTCAGTTCTCAATGATCCTCCGCAAATTCCCGAAATCTTTGACTCTCGAACCTATATCCATCCACGAGGTGAAATCGTCGAGTTCACGGGTCGAGGATAGCGCAAACAGCACGGAAGCCTGACGACCGACAAAACGAAGTTCCGTGGAATTATTTTAATCAAAAGTAAACAGATGTACCGCCGCGATTAATCGCTCGAATTAACGCCAAAGATTCGCACGACCGTTCGTTGCGGCTTCGTTTCAACTAAACGAGTCTTTGGTCGATCAGGCGGTTCGATCCGGGTTCTTTCGGCAACGATGGCACGTCGGGCACGCCAAAAACGCTTGAAAAACGCGGGAAACACGAATTATTCGTCGTCCGTGAGAATTCGGTCGACACAGGATTGAATTATTATACACGTCTCGGTTTGAAACAACAAATTCATATTTTGCTCCAGAGAGAAGAAAAAATAGAAGGGGGCGAATAAAAAAATAGCACATTTATTTTTTTTAATCGTAGGGAGATTCGACGTGAATCAAACGATCTTTTTGTTTCTTTCTTTTTCTCAATTGACATTAATCGGTCAATATTTCTTATCAGAGATCTATGAAATTAAAAGCTTCGTCAAATTCTTTGAAGAATTAATGAAATCTGATGAGAAAATAACGATCATTATTATATTATTCGCTTGAAAAGTATTCATTTAAATGGTACGTCACACGTGTATATAATATAGAAAAAAATCTTGAAAGTATTTCAATAGCCTTTCGATAGCCTATTGGAACCCAAAGATACAATGTATCGTGAACCCTGTGAAAAATATAATACTGTCAACACTGTGAAAATATTTGTTCGTTTCAAGAAGTTCGTTAACAGATACGAGACGCAAAATCGTGACGCAGCAACGATGTCAAATTAAAATTAAAATATCGATGTCTCGCCGCCGATGTTACCGAGACCGTACAATGAGCCGATGATTTTCCTAGCGGAAGAACGACTGGCAAAACCGTCTGACCGCGAATAAATTAACCGCTTGGTTCTAAAGCGATTACGAAGGTCAGATCCTAATCCGACCAGATGCGTCTTCTGCCCCTCCCACCTCCCATCCCCTTTCTTTTTTTTTTTTTTGTCGAACCAGTCTGGTTACGTTATTGTTAGAGAAGGGCCAGTGGATGGATCGTGGAATGGTTTAACGAGGTTACCTGAGCGTGGTTTGGCTGATCCGGTATATACTGAAGCGGTGAGCTAGATAAAAGTGGATGGTCGTGAAGGGTGAAGTGGCGTGAGAGTGAAGTTTGCGGGGGATATTGTTGTTGGCTGGTTGATGAATCGTCGAAGGTATTGATGTATTGAAAAGTAGGGAAATGGAAAGGTTCCGAGGAAAGAATGGGCTGTCGTTTGAATCCTACCTACGGTCTAAGAGGATGCTGTTCGCGGTTGATTAATCTTTCACGTGACCTTAAAACGATCAAAAAAAAAAAAAAAGAACGAACGAAAATGAGTAAATCGATTCTGGTTCGTCTGACCTAGCCGAAGGCTTTGCTCTATGAATTTTTTAATCGTATTTAAGTCAAACATCTTTCGGCATCGGCTCTATTAAGAACTGTGAATTTTAATATTTTTCTTGAATGTGTTCTTTTCACAAATGAACGAACATTAGCAGTAAAGGTTATACAAAATTTTATTTAAACGTGAAGCTTCGTTTGCAGTAGTAAGTGCTGGTAAAAATGACAACAGTAAGTTAACTTAAATCTTATTCAATTTCATTTACATTATGTACTTTGCGAAAATAAAAAATGCCACATTATTTTCATTGAATGTTTTTACAGACAAAAGTACGATAACGAGACGACAACAATAGTAGATTTCTAAATTTTTAGGATCGTATCATTTTAAATGTATTTAAATATCAATTCTCAGTCAGAAGCTACCCCTTAAACCACGTCACTTGTGCACGCTGCGAAAGTAAAAATAATGCTTCGATATTTTCAGTAAAAGTTTCTACGAATAGAATATAAACGAGGCAAAATTTTTAAAATATTTGCGTTGTATCTTATTTGCATTATAGCTTCAGATACATTTGAATATCAATTCCATTCGGAAAACTACCCCTTAGCGCTAGTCGCGTGTCTTGTAAAAATAAAAAAAAAAACTGTTGCGACACTGCCGCTTTCCGATCGAACGAAACTATTTTCAAACGCCTCCGAAAACATCGAAATCGCTAACTTTATTCCCCATTTTATTTTAAATAAATGTGACCGCGTCTCTCGTACCTTCGATTCCGTGTTTTCGAGTACTTTCGTTTGATTAAAAACTCTTCATGAGGGCTGTATCGAATTGAAATGAAACTTTTTGCAAGGTAAATAATGTAAATGACAAGGCAACGGCAATGTAAAATTTTTATGATCGTTGTTTTCTGTTTAATGTATTCGTGAGTTTCCAGAAAAAAAAAAAAAAAAAAAGCAGTAATGTATGAAACGCGTTTGTCAACGCACGTGCCTGAACCAGCCCGTTAACAAATAAAATGGAACAAGACAAGCACAGACGGCCATTGTTTCGTCGCGATAAATCGAATCGTCGCCATAAATCGCGAGTCTTTAGTGGTAGATATTAAAGGGGCCTCGAAACTCGCCGCGTTTCAGTTTCCAATTAAACGTACCGAAGCCCGTCAGACTCTCTTTCCTCTGCGTTTCGACCGTGAAAATGCCGCTGGAAAATTCAAACACTTCGATTCGAGGCGAAACGAAATTTCTTTGGTGAATTGTCCTTGGATTACAAGCTCTTACTTAGTAATAACGAATAATAATTTCATTTTTAATAGTGATTGGTTGACAAAATTTGCAATTAAATTTCGTTTAAACTTTTCAGCTGTAAGAGTTGTTTTGATTCAATGATCAAAAGCTAGTAGAAGAAGAACAATTGTATGATTAAAACGTGAATATTATAATGATATTATAATGTTTTTCTTTTCAGTTATTGTACACTAGAATAATTTAAAAAGCTGAAGTAGAATTCAGTAATGGGAAAGTTTAATATAAAAATTTGATTCCAAGTAGATACGTAGAAAAAGAAATTATAAAATGAGTATACTTATTCTGATAACATAATATAATAGTTCTCTTTTTTAGTAATACTGTACGATGGAATAATTTAAACTCAAGTAAAATTAAATGTTTGAGGATCAATTTTGCCCGATAAAATTTTCATTTATTTTCTAATCTTGTCTGTTTAATTATACAGTTATAATAGAAAAAGAAATTATTGATGATTGCTGTACATCAGCAATTTGCATTGGACTTTATTGAAAAAGTTTCACGAGTAGTCTCGTGGAAGATTACTGAAATCGTTCGCGTTTATTAAAATACGAACAAAATTAATATAATAATAAAGGTACCATAAAGTACAGCACAGTAATAAAACCACAATTCAAGAACTCAAACGTAATTAAATCCTGCAAAAATTACCAGAGATTTTCAACCTTCTGCCAGCAAGAAAAGAATCCACAATTTTCACCGATAAGCACATACCTCCCAACACAGATTAGAGTTTAAATCAGCCTTAGACTGATCCACTCGAGCCGAGAAATCACTCGCTCGGAATTAACAAATCCGCTGGCGGCGTTATCGATTCATACGTTCGCCCAGCGTCTCAAACGCCGGTCATCCGACACGCGGGGACTTCCTGCGGACGCGTTCGACCGAAATATCGGTGACGTGATAATTTCCCCGAAGGAATTGCCACGAACGGCGAGAACGAAAGAACGAAACGAGCGCGGAAACGAAGGGAAAAGGTGCCCGCTCATCGAAATTCAAGGGGTCTCGTCGCAGCCCGAGAGTATCGCGAAAGTATCTCGATCGATATTCCCTCGGCGGTGTGCGCTGTCTGCAACCTTCGTAACGTAATAGTACGGCCACCGTGTAAGTGGAAAGACGAGGTTGGTTGGTAGAAGGAATGCTGATTCAATTGATCGCGACGTAAGTGATCTGTTTTCTTTTGGACGACACTATGAAGATCGCGAATATTTCTTTTCCCCTTCGAAACTGTCACAAGTGCTCGTATCGAAGATTGTGAAATGAAGTGTCAGTTAATGTACGGATTCAAAATGAGTGGGAGCAATAATAAAACCGTGTAAATCAAAGTGTTGTAAATGAAAGTAAATAACATTGGGATCTCTTTTATGCGAGTTGTGCCTTAAGAAGCTTCCTAGAAAAAGATAGATATCTCTGATGTTTCCCTTCGAAGACGGTTTCGAAGTTAGCTGAATTATTAATACAGTTGAATTTCTATTTATTTCGTAAATATAAAAAGAATAATCTTCGGATCGCGCGATCTTCAGAAACAGAAGGTAGAAAATGAAAATTAAACCAATAATATCGGTGTATTACTCTGACGTCCAATTCTAGTTAAACTAACTCCAACCAAAAAAAAAAAAAAAAAACGGCAAGATAAACAGATTTAAGAACGAAGCTGGAAATATCTATTTTTCCTTGAATAAAGACAATTTGCGAGCGATTTTATCGATTTTCAGTTCCCGAAATTAACAATTTTCCGAGCAATTAATTTCTTAAAAAAAAGAAAATTATCGCACGCTTGGTTGAATCGCGTAACAATCACGCTACATCTTTAAAAGAACACTCTAAATGTGGAAAATTCCGACTGTGGACATATTCTCATGTGCGAAAGCCTTTCGATATCACCGCGGTGTGTTTTAGTTGGCAGTGAAGCCTGAGGGCGCGATTGTAGATGACAGTGCCTCGTTTCTCTTTCTCGTTCGCCCCTTGTTGCGCTATTTCGACGATTGATGGATGATTTTCCAACAGGTCAAGCTAAAGCGCGCATCATTCGTCGGCTAAAAATCGATCGCTGATCGTGACAGCTCGAAATTCAGTCGAGCAAAGGGAAACCATAACGCCGATTGTATCCCCCTCTGTCGAGGGAAACGTTTCACTGGCACTTTTTCTACTTTCACGCTGTCGCGTCGGGAAAAGTGATCAAAATCACGTGGCGGGAAATATCAATGTGAAATGAAACATTTGCTCGATCGTGAAATGATAGTGCCCCTGTATCACTTGATCTATGGGATTATAATTTGAACTTATTTTTAAGGTAATAATAATAACCGTAAACTAATTCTATTTACTCGAGAATGGTGGAGAAAAGAAATATACGAATTTTGCTGAAGTATAATAATTTTGTTCGAATAGTGAATGATATTTTATAAATGAAAATTTGACTTGGATGGTCGTTGATGAAAATTTCAAAAATAATGTATATTTATGTTCATCTTAAATTCCACTTGATAAACAACATTATAATATTTTAATAATTAATATAATAATAATATATATAAATATTATTATATTATTATATTATTATTATTAATATAATAATAATATAGCACGATATAATTTTTTATTTCTATGTCGTACGTAATGTTTCATTTTGCTTTTTACTTTCTTAGTTCAAGTTCCTTAATTCCGATCGCGATTTTACTACCCTCCGGTTTTTTAATCTCACTGCAGTCAATTTCATAGTAAATCACGCGTTGGCATGTTGTAATTTAACCAGTTGTGATCAAATCTGCGACGAAACCTCTTTACTTTCGAAAGTAAACTTCATATAATTGAAACACGAAACTCACAGAGGGAAAGGGATCTTTCACGTACACGACAGATTTTGTAGAATATTAAATGGAAATGCGAATTTTGAACTGAATATTAAATCTGTGTCTACTTCGTACGTAATAACACAGTGATTGAACATTTTTACCGTAGAGAAAGTTACAGATATCGAATCATGATTACATTAGAAAAATAGTTTGTCAAGACATATTAAAATACAAAATGACCAGTTTCTAATTTTCTCTTTTAAAGAAATTTTATAGCCGTGGAACGGCACATTTTTAGATATTTAATTGATTTTGCGCACTCCACTGTATCATAAAGTTCCTTTCTCTTTTTTACTTTGATGTTCTTTCTGACGGAAATTTTGTCTGACTTTAATTCTGGTGTTAAATACAGTTGAGCAGTTGTAGCGTGTTTCGTGATCTCCACTGGCACCAACCACCAACCTAATCACCGTAAGAAAGATCACAAATCTGATCAGCTCGCCCTCCCCTTTCGCTTACCTAAACCCCAAAAATCCAGCCGCCCGCCACCAAAACCTCCCACCGACTCTGCCAAATCCCATACACGCGTATCGTTTCTAAGGGGAACGGTTCGACGCGACCGTCGAATCGCTACCCCTTTCACGGGCCGGCGTTCCAATTAGCGAGCTCGGATCGCGCCAGCAGCGAAACCAAAGCGGGAGGCTGCTTGCACGCGCAGCCGGTAAGGTTGAAAGAAAGAAAGAAAAAAAAAAAAAAAAACGGCGGCGTGTCCCTCGACGAAACAACAATGGCCCGTTGATTTTGCATTCGCCGGGGTCGTGGTGGGGTCAGCTCGTCGATCCCTCGTACGTGCGCAGCCTTTCCGCTAAACTAAACCACTCCCTCTCCCCGCTCGCCTGTTATCGCGTGTGCTCTCCCATCCGCCTGCTTTTTCTTCCCTTTCTGGTATCCACGTTCATTGTGATCGCGGCCGGTGATTCCTGAGCGTTGATGTTTTGACGTAATCCCATAAAGCGCGTTATTCTTGTGTAAATAGCCGTTTCTCGACTGGCCGGAGGGTTGGTAACCGATACCACGCGGTCCACAGGACAGAGAGATGGGGTGCGTCCGTCCGGTTAATTGCCGAAACGTTGCCACGCATCGACACCGGTGGGAACGAGTTGTTCGGCTCCATGGGATCCTGTTTCTTTGCACTCGGTAGCTGGTCTTTATCCTGTTCTGGGACGGGGGCTAGTGGTCACCAGTGGATGATGGTCTCGATGGTGGACGATAGAATATTGTTTTCTCTTTCTTTATTTTTTTTTTTTTTTTTGTTTGTTTGATTTGGTTTGGTTTAGATTAAGTTTAAGTGTTTTTTTTTTTTTGTTAGATGGATTTTTCATAATATTGTTTTATTTTTTTTTTTTTTTTTTTTATTTGATTTGGTTTGGTTTAGATTAGGTTTAGGTGTTTTTTTTTTTGTTAGATGGATTTTTCTTGGGATGACAAGTGAAAAGTGGTGAAATTGCAAGGGATGTGGAAGGCTTCGAAATTCAAAGTGACGCAGTTCGTAGAAGCATGTTGTTTTGGAGAAAATTGATTTTGAACAGATTTGGATATTATTCTGTTGATTGGATAAACAACGCAGTTGAAACTAATACTTTTCATCTCAACAACGTGTATTTTCTTGCAATAACAGTCAAGACGAAATTTTCGCGATAAGAGGTATTTGAGATTATGTATAGTGTTAATGAATTTTGGTCACTTGGAAGATTAGCTATCCTCAGGAGAACTGTTCAAAATGTTGAAAGATTTCGTAGCCTTGAATTCGACAAGCCGCGAGCCCGGGAGTACCGAAAGTTCTGAAGCATTGCAATTTCTTAAGATCTTCGAATAGTTTGTTAACTATTCCGATGAATTTAAAAGGCCTGAGCAACTTCCTCAGAGCATTGAAAACGTTCATCGACTTCTTAAGAAGCTCAACGAAACACCATCGAAACGTTCGAAATGTTGTTTCTAATTATTCAACAAAATCATTTATTTGTTTCAAAAATTCTCTACGTTCGGATTGTTCTATTATCTTCTTATAAACAAATTAGAAAAATTTCATTTCCAAAATGTCCTTTGTTAGCGTAGCCAAAAGAAAAGATCTTTCGGCTACAAACACCTCGAAATAAAATTCCCACATAATTTTTTTGCTTCAATCCATTCATTCTCTGCGACATATCTGAACTCGACTATATACTGAGATGTATATTTCATAATAATCCCTCGAACGATATTACCAGCCCGTATAATATATGGGTGAGAAAGGCTTAACGAATCCATGGAATAGCTTATGGAGGATCGTCAATGCTTTATGTTTGTTTGATTCGATATAGAAGGAAGGGCGGGTGAGTTTTTTTTTTTGGGGGGGGGGGGAGGTTTGGATGGGTTGTTTAATCCCCGTTTCGGGGAGGGCGCCGGAGCTCTATTGTAAATAAATTATCGAGATTGAACGAGACGGCCGAGAGATTTTAGTGACTAGGATCGATGTCCCGCACTTTCTTCTCCCCCTTCTGATTAACGCAGACAGTAGCCCAGGGGTTGTGGCGTTTTGTATCGTTTTGTGCCGGGAGGGTGGATTTTTCTGGTACTTGCTTCAGCTGTAGCCATTTTCACTGTTGGTATTGACAGTATTTTCATTATTAGTATATTAACATTATTCGATTAGCATTATTACAACGATAATTATATTAAATTCATTTGTACGTTGTCAGCTTTGGTACAATATTGAAGTTGACTTTAACATAATTGAAAATTGTTTTATGGGGAGACTGATATTCGTTTAGTTTCTAAAATTTTTAAATCGTCACGTTATATTGTCGCAAATTTTTATCTTGTCACAATAGTTCATCATATTATATTACGCATTCCCATATTTTTTAATTACCTTTATCATATGAAAAATATATCATTTCAATTTTAAATTTTATAAATTTAATATATGTTAAACGGACAACATGTTTTCGTTGATATTTAGCTAGGGAAGATTCTATCTCTCGTTATAGGTGCATAATTTTCAGGAGGTTCTATATGGTGCTTTAGGTATTACAGTAATTCGATAGAACATGATATAGGGTATCGCGTTTAAAGATAAGAGGTTCAAGATAAAGCTGGATAAGAGGTTGAATATTTTTCATGCTTAATATCCTTTATCGTTTAAAATAAACCCTTCATAAATAATCTCTTCAAAGAGTGGATCTTACTACTTATATTTAACTCTATTGGCAATTTTTTTTTTACACATATATTTACGAAATAATAAAGTATAATATATGCAAGATTGAAGTTGTAATATATAAGATAAAAATAAATAATTAAAAGTAAGGATATACAAGTTAAATTTACAATTTAGGATATACAGAAATAAATTGTTAGAAATGATAAAAATAAATATATAAAAGTTAAATGTATAATATTTCACTTAAAAGTACGGTAACTACATAGTAAATTTCTGCTGAAATTCCACTTCTTTGGCTATGCTAAAAATTTTGCACGAACATCGAAATAAATCTCAAGAAAACAAAAGAATTTAATATGCCACAACCTGCACTAACTAATAGAAGTAGATTTGACTCTTGTTGCACTTGAAATTTATTTAATCTCAACAAATGTTGTTCTTTACCCATGAATATTTCCAACGTGACAGAATTATTCATGCTCAGAATGATTCTTTTAACAAAAACGCACACCATATTTTTCATTTTTCTCCCTATTTTTTTAGTTCTTTTTGTTCTTTTTTTTTTTTTTATTGCGACCCGTCCTGAATCCTCATTGACGTTTTCGATGCATCCAAATATATTCCATTGTGTCATACGAACTTTCATTCATTGTTTCGCGCGAGGATCGTTTCGATTTCAAGCGAGGAACAATCATGCATTAATTGACGTTCCTGCGCGTTTTCACGTATAACAATGGATATTTTTAAAGATGCTATTGTAATCACTGTTATAATAGCATTCGAAGAATTTGAAATCTTCAGACACAGTTTTATTTATTGATGAAATGATTTCAAAACATTTGAAACGTCCCCAGTTCCGTAGTAAACGCCTACATAATAATAAATAAAAATAAAATAATTTTATTATTTATAAATTTATTTATTATTATTATTTTTATTTATCAACAATACAATATAATATGTAATACATATAATAGACAATAATAAATAAAAATAAAATAATAATAAAAATAGAAATCGAAAAAGTTAATAATAAAAATTAAAAGAAGATACAAGAATTGATTCTGAAAATTCAACGAAAGAGGATAAACAAGGCTGTGGACATCCTGTGCAAGTGTATGTGTTTCATCACCATCCGCGTGCACGAGACCACGTAAGTGATGATCGATTTGGAAAAAGGAAACAACGTTGGTCCTCTGTTTGATCTTTTGCTTAGTAAATTTCCGCGCGGTGGCCCGTTTCCTCGAGGAATTTCGCCGTGGAGGATATATCCCGCGCGGCCCGGCAAAGATTTACGAAGTGAAACCCTCTTTCTGGTTGCGAGCGTTGCTCTTGTTCTTGCAGGAAGCGTTAAGTTGAAAGATTAGACTGAATTGTGTGCTTTCCGGAGCGGGATTATCTGAGAACTCGGCTTGGAATTTTGCAAGTAATTAGCACCGGAGTGAATTTTTCGGTAGGGAGAGAGGGATTGAGGTGAATTAATATTTCGAGAAGGAGAGATTAAGGTTTCTTGAGTCGTCAATAATTTGGTAGCAATTTAGTTCGTTTAACTTGAGTTGCGTGTTTTTTTTCAACACGTTGTGTTGAAAGTATATTGTACGAATTCAAAAGGGAAAAATTAGGGAAATCTTTAACTTAAAATTTTCAACATTTTTGGAAACAATAGCGTAAATTGAATTACGCGCACCTTTTTACTTCTAGCTTAATTACTATGCTATAACGCAATGGTTGTTAAATATTAGACGATATTACCGTTTAATTTTAAACCGTGTAATTGAATATTAAATATTAAATTAACGTGGCATTATTATTTTACCATCTTGTGTTTTAATTAAAAAAAAAAAACTTTATTATGCATGGACGTATTTATGTATTTACCACACAGAAAGTGCAAGTGATAATTTATAAAAGTGGTATTACGTAATACAATAGAATTAAACGTTGAATCTCAGATATTAACCAAATATTAAATTATCCAGAATTTAATTTCACATGTACATAATTAAAACTCAATATTAAAAACATACAATATTCTTTGTACATTCTGACTTCTTCTTTAATATATCTAACGTGGGATAACTAACGTGTAATTTCGAACCATCTCCTCCAAGAATTATTACTTCCAGCTCACACCCTAAATCCCAAACCTAATCCAAACATTCTCACCAGAATTACCCCTTATCAACCCTCATAACTATACGGCAGATGTTTGTGCAATTTTACAACCTTGTCGAAGAAGTGATATCCACATAAAAAATTTGTCTTCAATTTTGATGAAATTAAGAAAAGGGAATCTAAATAAAAAGATCCACGTCTATTTATAATACATCTATTTCCCAATTTTCAGCTAAGGTTTATTAATTATGTTCGTGAAACTAAAAGTGTGCACATATCTGCTAATAAATACTTGTATAGCAAACAATAACAATAATAATAAAAAATGTTACAATTGTAGAATGTACAATAATTATGAATAATTTATACAATAATATGAATATTACAATTTGAACATTTATAAAGTCACTCCCACGTTGTACAATTTCCACGTAAAATTGCGATTCACCACCGAGACCGTGGCAACCGCCGAAAATTCCAGAAAGATTCCCCAAAAAACGAACTCGCCTTCCGGCAAATTTCATCCTCGCGGGAGAATCCAGTGAAATTCCAGAAGAGAGAGAGAAAGAGAGAGGGAAAAAGAACGTAATCGGGATTTCATTGGATTTGTCCACACGAGATCCCTGCGAAGGTGCACGCTTTAACGGCAGCCGAATAAAGATAAATCGGCGAGAAGCAGGTTTTATCGACTCGACGAGGCGACTCTAAGACGAAAATCTCCGGCGAGAGTCGGTGGAAGCCTCCGTCGCTGCGGATTTTATTCAGTTTCGTCTGGCAATGGTTCGGGCGCGACGCGAACTTCCGGTACGAGCGGGCCGGCGAGGAGAGCAGGCCACGTTGATTTATCGCCGATTTATTTGGAGCCCGTCGACGACGACGCCGAAAAAGGAAACGCCGTCGTCCCGTTAGCAAGACGCTGCCGGCCGATGTTTCTTCCGGGCGAAATCCGTGTCACCCCGGCGCGCCATACACGCGCGTAAATCGTACGTCCTCGCGCGTTTTCCCTCCGCCTCGTCGAATTACCAACGACGAACGAGAGACTCTTGCTGTTTTAAATAAGTATTACACTGCGGATTTTTTCTTCGTACTCTTTTTTTTTTTGTGGAGAATTTGATGATGCGCGTGTAGTGCATGTAGTTTGTAAAAAAAATATAGATGTATATATTTTTTTTATTTATATATAATATAAAATATATATAATATATTTATAAACTATATTTATTAATATTTATTAATATTTATTAATATAATATTTATATTAATATTAATATTATATTATATTTATATTATATAATATTTTTATTTATATTAATATTTATTAATATAATATATTTATATATTTAAATATATATATATTTATATTTTTTTTAATAAAAAATATATTTGTAATATATATGATATATATTTTTTTTAAATTATATATAATATCGTATGTGTACATTGTAAGTAATTGTTTAAATTATATTCGTGAAAACATGAATTTGCACAAATATCCGCAGTCTGTAGATGAATCGCAAGAGAATTAATTTGCCATTTAATTTTCATTAGTTCGTCGCTGATTGTACGAGGATTTAGATAAGAACAAGTTTTAAGTTTGTTTGAATGAGGTGATAAGTAGTTTGTTTCTGCAAATAAACTGATTAGTAAATTGAGATCAATTTCATTTTCATTCTTGATAAAAATTGAAATTTGGTATGAGTGATGTTTAATTGCGTGTATAATATACGTGTATTAATAATTTTGTATTTTCTTATATCTACGTGATATTGTTCATGGAAAAAAAAATAATTGAAGAGAAAGCAGATATGTAAAGAGGAAAATACAAATTATTATCGTGTAATATATTTGGTAGTTGTAAAATTTCATTTCGTTTAGTCCCTACAACTTTAGAATTTTTTTCATTTATTTTATTTATATTTTTTTTTATTTATTTCATTTATATTCAAACACACTTTTTCACATTTATATTTGCGTATTTTACGAGCAATTTTTCGCGTATTTTACAACGCGCGATAATATTTTCCGCGATCTGGGAAAAAAATTTGTTGCGGAGACCATTTGATTGCAAAGGCCTTTTCAATTTACCGTGACACAATGATAGACGCAGATGTGTCGCGCGTCGAGCACGATCGACGTCTGGACACGCGTGTCACCATGGATATTACGTTCCATTTGAATACGTCATATTACGTCTGACCAGACGTTACGTTCCTGTTACAGACTATCGTGAGAGAGAGAGAGAGAGAGAGAGAGAGAATTTTCAACTATACAATATATGGACACTCGAAAACTGACCAAAACACTCCTTTCATCAATATAAAAAAATATATAGAATATCCAAACTAGATTAAACATTTAAACTATGCTTTCTTAATTATGTTTCTGATAATATAAAATTGCATAAACGCCCTTTGTTTCGTGTCTAGTATATCAAAATACATACAATGAACTACATACACGCATACGTTAAAATACAATACTAGTATTATTATTCATTTTCAACGATCTGTAATAGATTTCTTTCTACAATCAATCATTTTCCATCTCGTATCGAATAAATTCAAGTAACGTCTATTTATCGTCACTAGTGCCTAATCCACATTTACATTTTTACAATCGATCATTTTCCATCTCGTATCGAATAAATTCAAATCCACATTACAATTGTTTGTTTATTCCCGATAATCGCCACTCAGAACAAAATTCCTCGCAATCAATCAATCAATTTTAGCCACCGTCAAAAAATTCATTCATCACGGCCCGTTTATTCGCATCATGTTAACCCTTGAAAGGTCATCTTCTTTGTCGACAGGTCCTCCACTTCCGGAGGCCGGTGTTACGCTGAATTACGACCACCGCCACAGCTTTTTCCACCGCGTTCTTCACGCTTGTCACCTGTGACAATTTACGCGAGTCCGTGCAAAATGTACATAAACGATAAGCCGCGAAGATTCTTCGATTTTTCTTTATTTTTTTCTTTTTCTTTTTCCTTTTTTTTTTTTGGTCGTTCGTTACGAAGGGATTCGTTCAACTGCCAAGCTATTAGCGAACGGCTTCAAGGGATGTCCGCACGGCCTGGCTTATCGCCGCTGGATTCAAGATAGACATCTCGTACTCGTAAGAAACGCACGCGAGCCGAAGCATGTAAAAAGCGTGCCGGTAATTCCCTCGGACGTGGATAACTCAATTCAGGCGTTCTAGTTTCACTCTGCGCGACGATTTAATTTCATCCTGGCTTCATGCTCCGTCGCCTTAGCGAAGAATTTTTTTAAGGAGTTTCTTCTTAGCGGGGGATGATAACTGGATTTGTTTGTTTGTCGATTCGAGAATTCTTTGTTTCAGTGTGGTTCTTTGCTTCAGCGGAGACAGAAATGACAATTGTTGGAATTTTTTTAGGATGGTTCGTTTGGTTCTTTGTTTAAAAATAACTATTGGATTCTCTTAAGCTCCTGCGCTGGAAAGACGTGCCACTTTTTTTGTTCCAAAATTGTAATATTTTCTCAGTTTTAAGTACATTTAAGTAAAACAAAATGGGCAAAACGAATAATAAGTTTATTACTTCTCGATAATTTCTATCCAGTGATATCATATCGACGAGTTCAGAAAGAAAGCGACTATTGTATACGGTTCGGTCACTCGTTATGGTCCACAATCAGTTGCCAGCGCCACAAGTGGTTAAAATGATTCATTCCGAGTTTCAATGGAAGCACACTCAAATGATAATTTGTTTGCTTGTCAGTGGTAAATAATACTGTGAAAGTTAAATAAAATAAAATAAAATTTCTAACGAAAATTAAATTTTGGATTATTTAAAAACTCAGTTTAATGAAGGAAAGGAGATAGAAGACCAAGATACCTTGACGACTTGATTTAATCCTGTCCTCGTTTGTGGCAAACAAGTAAGAAAAACCAAACGAAAGTCCTATTCGCAAATGCAAAAACATTCCAAGAAACACCACCGAGAAAAGAAATCTCGTCAAGCGAGAAAAAATTTCAAAGAAATTACTTCGTCACAAAGCAAATGAACCAGAAGTATGTATCCGAGAAAAGAAATTTCATCAAACGATCTACAAACTCATTATAACAAAACTTTCCTAAAATTCATTCCAAAATTATAACAAAACTTTCCTAAAATTCATTCCAAAATTATAACAAAACTTTCCTAAAATTCATTCCAAAATTATAACAAAACTTTCCTAAAATTCATTCCAAAATTATAACAAAACTTTCCTAAAATTCATTCCAAAATTATAACAAAACTTTCCTAAAATTCATTCCAAAATTATAACAAAACTTTCCTAAAATTCATTCCAAAGCAGCGTATAAGAAAAAGAAGGGAAAGAAACGCTTCAATTTGCAGAAACGTAAATAGAATTGGTGGCGTAACGCAGAAATGCGATCAGATTAGAAATTCCGCAGGTTCTGCTTCCGATACTGGCCGAATAACGTGAAACTTTCGGTGAAATGTACACAGATTGCATCTCGATCAAGCAGGTGAATCTGAAAAGCGTGTCGGGGCGGAGAGAAGGCCGAGAGGACCACGGCACGGGTGTCTGGCTGGAATTCAATTTGATCGTTCCATTCGTCTTTGCGTCGGTGTCCGGACACCAGCGAGCAACCCTCCTCGTCTGGACATCGAACATCCCCCCTGTTTCTCGATTTATCCGCCCCTTTGTGCCAAAGGGGCCGCGCCACCGACCACGCGTAAACGTTTATTAATGCGCGTAAATCAAAACGGTTCTCGATTACGATGAGCCTCCTCGAAACCGGATGATCGAATAGCCATTTCTTCGAGTACGCAGATTCTTGGATCTATCCGCGCGTTTGCATTTTCAGTTCTCTCGTTCGTTAATTTTCATTATGCAAATGTTTTGTCTCTCGAGTTTAGTAATTAAATTGTTCTGCTGCTTAGGTAACGTTGACAAGTTCTGATCTGAGAGAACGTAAATTCGAAGCGTTATATTTATGACGTTTAGATACGCGTGAATCTACGATTATTCATTTCCGTAAATACACGAAAGTTTGTTCGTCAATTATTTTTATTGTTTGTCAATTGTTGTTCTTTATTTGTCATTTAATATATCGAAACAACGATTGGTTACGTTTAATGATGATCGACGTAACTTACAAACGTAGATAACAATCGTCTAATTTTAATGATCTCTCCTTCATTTTGCTCGAGTACGTCTAATCCACCGATATTAATACATCTTTTATTATTTTAGAATAGAGATAAATTTTTTAAAGTCAGGTTCCACGGCAGAATTTTATCCGTATAAAAAAAAAAAAAAAAAGAGAACGAAAACAAAAATTGACAATCTAAAAATTCATGTAAACTCATCTTTTTTTCATCGTCATCGTTCCTTGCTCGTCTGCCCGGCGCTGCCAACAATTTTCCAAACGAGTCAAATTCGTTCATCGAGAACGCGAAGTTCCGCGTCAGTGCGCCCATTCGATTAACTCGTTGGAAATTGCGAAATTAACGTGTGTCGGCTTCTGGGAATTCTCAACTCCAGCTACGATAATTAATTAAAAATAACCAAATACGCCGGCGTATCCATTGGTCAGAGTAATCCCGCAATCAACCGCGCATAAATCATCGGGATCATCTACGATTCGTAGATAAATTTTCCAGATCGATCCGTGAATACGCGAGATGCGGATCGTTTCGGCGTGATTAAACGATCGGTCGGTGATCCGGGCCGAGTTTTGAAATACCGGCAAATAACGCCAGAACAGTGTTTCGAGTGTCGGCTGGGGAAACTTGGGAACTTTCGAAACTCTCGATATAATTTGCTCGGTATGTGAATACTTGGAAGTTCCGGCGATTCGCGCGAAACAGCGGAACCTCTGCCTCTGGTTCGAAGCGTTAGAAGCTCCGCTGTCTAATAAATATTCCAACAACGATCTGCTGTCTGTATGCTTGCACGTGCAACGGTTTCCACTGAATCGACTCCGGAGTGTTCGGAAACTTGCCAATTAATTTTTTTTCTCGTAGTTGTTACTAACAAAGTTGTTCTCGTGCCTTGTAATTTTACGATTAGGCCATGCTGCGGAGCACTGTCGTATCATATTGTTGAAATTACATTATACCATGGAATATTATCACGTTACTCTTTACAATTATTTTGTTACTATACTATATTACATCAGTAGGTACTTACTACTTGCACTATATTAATTTTATTACTTACACTATATTAATTTTATTATTACTGATGTATCATATGACAATGAGATATCACACGATATTATCGTAACGTTTGTTCGTGCAATGCAATAAAATGTTCATACGATCGTATTCAATGGAGCAGCGTCGCAATAACGAGCAAGATGATGCGAATTAAAGGTAGAGAACGTACGTGAACGGGGAAACGATAAATCAAAATATTCGATTCACGTCAGTTACTATTTATGCTCCATTGATCAGGCCGTGATAGAAGTTCGTGACGGTTCAGCCAATACACGATTAAACACCCTAAAGGAGCTCATCCAGGGTGTCACAAATATCCGCAGGAACGTCCTTCCTCCACTCGAATGGAAGCACGCGTCGAAATAATCGAATGACAACCGCCTCTTTACCGCCGATACGGCATTAATCATCGTTCTTCCAAAGCGAATCGCTCGTTCACCCTATACACTCGTACGGTAGGCCTCATTAACGCGCGTGAATCGCATTGCCACTCGACGAGATGAGCCCCCTGTCGAGATTAGGAGGGATCTGAATTTTGTTCGTGCACCCTACTGCCCCCCCTCCCCTCCCCTCTCCTTCCTCTCGTGTAATACGCGTGTTTCACAGAAATATATACGACAGCTACTGGACCGACAGTTTGCGATCGAGAGCTGGTTCATGGGTCGTTATTTCAATAGACACACAATTTCCAAATGACCAAACACTTGTATTTTCAACTTGACTTCAGCTACTTTTTTTTATTTCAATGTAACAATTGACTGTAATAATTAATTCATCTTGCAAAGAAATCTAACAACGTCCATAGAAATAAATACAGGGTGAGTCTCGTAACGTGACGACGTCAGATGACTCGTAAAATATTTGCTGCACGGAAACAATGTTCAGACAGAAGTTGCATGGCTCCCAGGCGGACACATAGTATTCAGTTTTATGTTATTTTGCTTTTTTTTTTATCAAGATATGAAGGTCGTTTTCGCCACGCAGTTACTGCGAGTTTCAACTTATTCTGCAGTCACGACCAGCAGACAAATAAATACCAACAGACAAAACGCCAATCTCCCGAAACAATTTCTGAGCCTCGTGTTCCCGAGGTCATACTCGATCAGCCACGGATCTCACCGTTTTTTAAAAATACCCCCTCGACGTATGTACGTACGATATAATACTACGTAAAAGCATCCAACGCACGCACGCAATTATTCTCCGTCGTCGTTGTTACTCCTCTCTCCCCCGCTCTTCATCTTCCTCCACGTATCAACCCCTTCAGAGGCACGCGACTCACCGCGTCGATGACCTAAAAAATTCTAACGACCGCGGCCCTTAGAGCTGTGATTAGAGCGACTCGCGGGCTTACAGAGGAAAGGAGTGACCCTCTGGCCGACGCGGGAAAGTTAATTGCTGGCAATTCGCTCGGTATCGCCACTGGCAGCCACGTTAATGGCCCGTTTTTCCTTTTCTTTGCACCGCCGCGAAATTAATTACCGACGCGGCTCGCGCTCACGGAACAGTTCGTTTGTTCTTTCGCGAAACTTTCGTTTTCTCCGGTCTGTTTGTCTTTTCGCGGTGGGCGTTGAAATTAGGGGGATGGGTCTAGAGGGAAATCGTGACTACTGTTTGGGGGAGGGTGGAGGATTCTTTGAAGGGGAAATGTGTCGTTTCGCGTCTTCGAGGCAGTTGCTTTCGGCTTTGGGAGACGAAGGGCAGCGTTTGGAGAATTTTATTCGGTGCCTTTAAAAGAGGCATTTTTTCTGGTTCTAAAATTGAAATGTTTCGAGAATTTCGTTTAATCATTTCAGAGATATTTCGAGGAATTTCCCTAAACTTTTGCAAAAGTCATACTTTTAGAACTATTTCCTGACATTTTCAGCGAGATACAGATGATTTCAGATCGGATAATTGAATTTCGGAAGTTTTGACTACAATGGATATATTCTGAGAAATTTCTGTCAATGAAAAGAACTCAGTGTTTCGAGAATTTTTATTTGATACTTTCGAAAGCGTTCTGAGACATTTTTGAGGATGTAAATGGTTCTGACAGCGAATTGGATTTCATTTGAATCTTTTACAGAATTTTTATTGAGGGACATAATTTCTGGATTAAATGAATACTTTTAGGAATGTTATTTGGAGCTTTTAAAAATGTTCTAAAGAAGGACTTTTATAAATGCAGATGTTTCTGAATCAAACAGGATCTTTTTTTATATCTCAGATGATGCTTTTAAAAGTATTTCGGGGCATGCAGATGCTTTTTACTTCGACAAATATTTTGAATATTTTAGACGACGCTTCTAAAAGTGTTTCGAGGAATGTTGACGAAAATACTTCTACATTGCATTAAGACAGACAATATTATTTATTTGAAATATGTACATTTATCACATTAGTTCAGTCATATAAATTACATTCGCTACATTGTTTATTGACAGCAATGGTTATTTCGTTTCATTTGTTAATGGTAATTTCATCTCACGTAAAAGAACGATTATCAGACGAAAATTGTCGTTAATCAGATGATTTAGAAACATAAAACGATATAGGAAATGCAATAACAAAGCAGTCAACATAAATTAATGTGTAGAAGTAATACTTGCTAGTTTTTAATATTAATATTAATATTAATTAATTTTTAATATTAATATTAATATTTATTCATTAGTAATAAAATTCAAATGAAAATATATAGAAAATCTGTACACAGAGTTTGTATAATCACTACTATTATTCGAAATCATTTAATTTTGTTTAATTAAATTTTTCCCTGCCTTATCGTGTAATATGACAATATTGTACAACGAGTGACACGAATTTTCATTTAGATTTCTTCGAATATCTTCATAATGTTATTAAATTGCAGAGTTATGTGTGTTTATGAAGAATTGGAAGTTGCAAAGGTGCAATATATGAAATATTTAAAACAGTGTTTATTTAGTATATTATTATACATAGTTTCTGTTTCTTTCAGTTACATACTTTCGTGGGAATTTCAAAATCTACAGTTTAAATATTGCTTTCAATGAGGATTTCGTTTAATTAAGTATTCGAACTAAAAAATAATCCCCAGACGTAATTTTGAAAACCATGTCGTTTCGTTTTAAAAACGACATAAGCGACTTCAAACACTTCTCTTCGTCGCTTCTCCCTTTAAACGTTACTCTCGCAAACGCGAGAGGAATTAACATGAAAACGGAATTAATCTTGCATAATTGACACGTGGATCACGTTACGTACCACCTCTCGAATTATTTTCAACATCGCACCCCTCGCGGCAATCTCAAAGAAAGAACCGTGTATGCACAAACATAGATAAACATACGTATACACAGGAATACATACGCGCGAGGGTGGAAGAGAAAGGCACCTTTTGAGTTACGCTAGCATAAATCGAGCCACCCTACGCGGGAGGATTTTCAGCATGACCGTAGGGTAATAATTTCATGATTATTTCACGAACAGAAAACAGAGAGCAGAGGGTAGTAGGAAACAAGCATGGAGATGTGTAGAGAGGAGAGAGAATAGGAAGAAAGTGAAAGTAACACGTACGTTGCGTTGGCTGTATCGCAGAGCGATAAACGATTTAAAACACGAAAGTTTTTAAGGATTTTACATGATTAGAAGATTATTCGGAGAAATGTCTGTGATATTTTCTTACGATCGGACCAAGGAATATTCTATGGAAATTTGTATCTTTGTAAATATAATTTTAATCGTATCTTTGTTTATTAATTATGTAGGATAATACTGTACTAATAATATATAATTGTATAATTTATGAAAATTAAAATTGTTATACTTAAGAAATGATACATTTTCAAATCTTTTTATTAGTGTATAAAAATCCTTGGTCTGTTCATGATCATTTATTCAAGTAAACAGTCTATTAACACAAACGATAAGAAGAATAAGAAACGGTACTAGATGTAATAAAATATAAAAATGAAATGTACAAAACAGATCACTGATTATAACGAATGAGACAAATTTCTATCTAGAATCGATTTCTTTGTTTAAACATCCATTATCTCGTAATAACAGTAAACTATCATTCTAACCAAATCCTCCGTTCGGACTTTATCCCTTTATAAAGTTTATCGTTTCTCTAACACGTACGTGCATGCACATATGAAAATTCGAGCTTTACCAAAGTTCTATGGTTACTTACAAGCAGACCGCCATGCATGTTTGTGCGTTCATCAGGTCAATTTCAAGATCGCACAAAAAATTTAAGACTAAAGGTTTATAATTTAAATGCTGCAAGAGATTTAAGATCGGAGATTAAAAGTTCCAAGCCTGCAAGAAATTTAATATGACAGATTTTAAGTTTTCGAGCTTTAAGTTTTAGTTACACGCATGATTCAATGGCTGAAACGAATTTCTGCTCAGGTTTCTAATTCGTTAATTCGTTAATTGCGTGAAGAATATTCGTAAGGATATTCGTAAGTAAATTCGCGTAAACACGCTAATAAATTTGCAATCACGCATTATGTAGAGAAATGTAAAAATAAGAAATGCTATTTCTTCTCTCTCTCTCTCACACACACACACACACACACACACACACACATACACACACGCACACACTTTCTGTGAATATGCATGCGTCGAAATTTATAGCCGGTAGTCAGAGGGTAGCTCGTAATTGTAGAGCGGGCACAGGATCTGGAGGGGCACGCTATAATGGAACCAAAACATCCCTTAGGCTGGCCACCGTCGAACCTTTAATTATATTTCGACTCCCCATCACGAACGTACACAGGCCGGAGCTCCGCTAATAACCAGAAAGCACTGTTGCCACCACCACTCCTCTGCTTCTTTCTTTCTTTTTTCCTTTTTCTCTTTTCATTCGCTTCATCCCAGCCGCCGCGTCTCGCGCCGCGGGATTCTCCGAGCGTACGTGCGTTTTCCAGCGGATTCTGCACGCTCCGTGGGAAGAATACAGTCGAGAGGGAAACGGAGGGGTTCTATGGGAGGGGGGGGGGGGGCTGCTTACACCCTCAGGCGACTGAGGTTTCGATTTGAACGATGCGTGGTTGGATTTGCAAGAATTCATTCGGGGGTTGTTCGATGTACACGGAATGTTGGATATATTAGTCAAAGTTGGAAGATGTTTGAACGATAGTCATCGTGAACAATCGAAGATTTTTTTTTTTTTTGCGCAGAATGATTTGGAGATGTAATTTTTTGGTTTATTTCTTCTTCTCTGTCTGCTCAGAGTTTCTATATAAGCAGCAGACAGTTGGTGTAGATGTAGAAGAATTTTAGGGGTTAGGTTTGATGAATTTTAGAGAATGTTTTGGGGAAATTTTTAATATTACGTGTCGGAGAAGTTTCTGTAGATAATTGACAATTCTTAATTTTGATATTAAGAGACTCGGAAGTTATCTTGTATTAAAATTGGATTGGAGTAATTGTATACACGGTATAAATTTAATAAGTCAGCTCGTGATTAATAGACTGCAGATTTCTATCCATTTCTCGTAAAACAAAATGTTATCTAAATAGAAATTCATTTCGTCAGTAGAATCAATACTCTGAATATTTTACATACCTTTGAACATTATGTAACATTTTCGCGTCTTCAAATTTCTCAGACGAATGTACAAAAATCATTAACGATGACACAATTTTGGTAGAGAGTGAAATATTGTAAATTACAAAATTCGTTAGCACTTCTTTAAAGATGTAACGAGATTTTTTAGCTTCGTAAGGCTTTAAACTTTATTTTCATTAAAAAAGATAAGAAGAACCGCGGGTCCCATGGCGACCGACCCGTTTCTTCCCCGGAGCCGGGATGATTCATGGCGATTACGCACAACGCGGACGACGCCCTCGTCGTAATCCATTAAAAGCACTTTAATAAATTGACAAATATATGAAATATCATACCGACAGCCCATCGTCGCTGCTCTCCTCTTTGTATACGCGCCGTAGATATGGTTACAGGGCAGGAATCTCGAATTTCTTGCAGATCACATCTGCTCAAATCGACGAGAGGAAAACAAACCGTGCACCTTTGTTGATACAATCGATGGAACTACGTTACCTCCCCAACGTTGGGGCAGGTTTTTGATTCAGTAATGAAATAACACCGAATCGAACTGTTTGCACGTCGAAAGTTGTAGGATATCTAATTATCAGGTATCTGTTATTGAAATTGGGTTGTTCATTGCTGACAAAGGAAGAGGCTTCAGGGGATAGATAATTGAATATCTGACGTCTTTGAGGGGGTTAATATATTTTATTAATCCATATAGTATATTTTATTAGTAATCCATACAATATATTTTATTAATCCATATTAATATATTATATGGAGGTTAATATACTTAATATATTATTATATTAACCTCTAACTATAATAACTAGGTTATTATAATTAATATATTATATGGGAGTTAATATATTTTATTATTCCATATAATATATTTTATTATCCATTAAGCATCAAGCAATAATATTATAAATTTCAATCTCTTTAAATTTCATGAAACCGGTGAAGGATATAGCAATGAAAAAATTCCATTGGTATCTTGGAATTTTCTGTCCTAGTCGCAGTATTAATGAATGAAATTCAATGAAATTGAATTTTATTGAAAAGAACTGCAAAAATTCTTGAATTCTACTTGTAAGTGTTTGAACGTTTTGATTATTTTTTCTTTTTTTTTTTTTCTTTCATCTATTAATACGAACACAATCGCACAAAAATCTTAGGAGAGTTACCATTTTTTAATGGTAGAATTCTTTCATCTCCTGCAACTTGTTAAAACAAATAAATGTAACGCAATCGTCAGTACATCGAGTCTTCGAAATTCGCAAAGGACCATTCAAATGTCCATCGCACGAAATTCCAAAATCTAATTGCATCTCGAATCTCATTATAAATCATCAGAGTATGAGCGTTATTCTCTAGTGATTCTTGATGTAAACGTACGAGCACGTTGCGGGAGAGCGAGTCAACCGCCAGAATTCACAGCTTCAATTTACATACGTGAAACGTGGAATTAGATTGCCATCGAGCACTGAACATTCGCGCGAGACGCGGAGGTAAAATTTTATCATTAAACGCGCGGCAAAAGTAATAAAGAATAATCGTAACGCGCGTTCGCCGCGTTTCTCCCCCCCCCCCCCATTCTGCAGTAGAAAACAATTTAAGAGCTACGTAACCTCGGTCGATGGGTTCAGAAATACACACTGTAACAAATATTTTAATTCCATAGTCCGATTGGAAACGTTTTCCACGATCGATACGAAAATGTCCTCGTAAATTCGGAGTCTATCCTCTCTCTCTCTCTCTCTCTCTATCTATCTATCTATCTATCTATCTTTCTTTTTCTCTCTTTCTCTTTCTCTTTCTCTTTCTCTCTCGATGAAATTTCCGTTCAACGGAATTAAAAGCCGCTCGATGCCGCACGAAATCCAGACGATGCCCCGTTAAATAATGGCCAATTCTGCCCTTGTCGCACTTATTAATGTTTTTTACAGATACGAAATACGAATACGCTTCGAACGTGCCGGAACATCGTACGAAAGAACGTTCAATTTTTCACTTTCGCGGTGGGCGAATAATTAATGGTACTGGCTCTTTAGCATTTGCAATATTTCGTATCAATGTGGATTTAAAGGGGAATTAAACGAGACTCTGGGGGAGCAAATGATTTTGGTAAAGAGAGAGTGTAGATACGCAAATTTTAAAATATTGGGCTGTGTCCAGGCTAATATAGAATTTGTCAATTTCGTGTTTGTAAAATTTGATGCTTTTAGACTTTGTCAACTGAGATTCTTAAGAAAATTTTGTGACAGAAAATGTATACGTTTGAGTTCTGCACAATTCATTTCAGATTCAAATAATATCAAAATTTCAAGGAAGTTCCTCCTTTTCATTCTAATTCCCGTTGTTTAAATTTTCGAATTCAGTATTTCAGAGTCGCAAAATTATTCTAAATATGTAATTAAATTAAATGAGTTGTCGGATCCTAAAACTTCTAAAGAATTATACATTATTAACAATTCCAAGCGATTGCAGAAATTCCGAGTCAATCTAAAACTACGAAAGATAAATAAATGTGAAGTGAGATACAAACTCTACTCTAAAATTGCTTCCATGAAGAAGAAAATACAAATTAAAAATCCAATATTCCTAAAAGTTCCTAAAAATTATTTTCAAAAAATTCAAAATTTCTAAAAACCCCAAGATTCTTGGAAACTTGCAAATTACCTGCCAAAAATGTTAAATCAATCTCTAAGAAGGAACCTCTACCAAAACCAGCCTTATTTACATATTTCCTTTTTGTTTCGTTGCATCCTGCAAATTCCGAATTCCTAAAAATTCCAAAATTGATGACGTTGCACTCTCAAAAATTATCTAAGAAATTCCAAATTCCTAAAAACCCGAAAATTTTTGCAAGTTACTTGCCAAAAAAAATATCAGACCAACCCCTCTAAGAAGTCTCTGCAAAAACCAGCCTTTTTTACACATTTTCCTTTTTTTTTTTTTAACTCGCGTTACACACTCGAACCTTCTATTGTGCCCTTTTAACTTGGTGGAAAGATCAACATAAAGTCGTGGAACCCTCCCTACCCTCCTCCTTTTTGCCGGAGTTTGCCGGGCCGGGCCGGTAGCGCGATCGACTCTGACAAAACGTTCCCCACTGGGCGAACAGCCAGTCCGAACTTTCTTCTGGCGGCGTGCACAGGGCGAGAATGATCGACGACAAAAGTACAAAGGCCACGGGGTGTAATTTATGTGTTTGTCCCGTGTAGTGGAGCGACGCTATTCGTTCTGCTGTATCGCACGCGTCATTGGCGATGATAAAGGCCCTTTCACTGGCTCCGCTCGAGGTGAGCTTCGAGGACTGCCGCGACAGGCAGAGGCAGGATTTTGTTAAATAGCTGCAGCCACGATTTTTCACCGTCCTGTCCCCGACGATATTGTTCCTGATGTTTCTCGTTGTTCGAAGGCTGCGAGATATTTTCCAACGCCTTTGCGCGTGTCGCTCCATTTCCTTTTCCTAATTTATTTTCAATTCTTTCTGTCCTTTCTCTGCATTTCTTACGAAGCTTTTGATTAATTGTTGTGTTTCGAGGTCTCTCAGGGTTGATTCCCTTTCAGAGTTCTGCGATAGTGAAATAATGAGCAGTTTTCGAGTTGATGGCACACTGGAACTTGCTTGAGGCCTAATATCAACACTAGACTAAAAGATTTCCATCGAAGACGTTGAAGCAAACGAAACGAAAAATCTTTAAATAAATAGGGTACCCAAGTATCATTCAAGGTCCCCAAAAAAAATACACTGTTTTATATCCATAAAATATCCAACACATAAAAATATTCAAATGGTCATTTTGACCATTTTGGTGAATAGTTTTATTTTGTGTCAATATTAGAACTAATATTAGACGAGCAAAGCGCCGAAGAAATTGTGAAATCTTAAATTTAGAGAATTATACATTGGTCATTTCTTCTTGCTCTTCAGTCTTGTCTTTAAACATTTACAGAAAGAAAGGATATCACTATATAGAAACATACATTTTACGCTTTGAAAATTTACTGCGGATTTACTGTGTTGCCGATTCATTTAATTTAATTGGCACGTTCGTTGAATACACTGACCCTTTATTTTCATGATGTGGCTAGTTATTCATTGGCTACTAATTATCGATAAATTGTTGTAAAACGTTATTCTCCGGCGATTGAAACAATAAGGATTAAACTTGCAACAGCGGGGGGAGGAAGTATCGTTCGTCAAATTCAATGCCTCGGTGATTAGCAATGGAATACGCAATAGCTATTTACTTATTCTCTTGCTTCGATCGAGCAAAATTGAAATTACCAGTGAAAATTATGAAAATTCATGCGACGGAGGTTGCTATTTTAAAATATGCATAATCGATATTACGTATATATATATAATGCTTGGCAACATTAAAAACGGCTGATCGAATGTTTGATCGACTATGAAACGAAGCGAAATATACCGACAATAACGAAATACGACAACAACGATAGAAATAACACAGACGTAATAACTGATACACGTCGTGAAAGTAGTGATCTTCAAATTGAATTTATATAAAAATTGCAAAGTTGATACAATCGAAATTTTACAAACTACAAAATTACAATTCTCAATTGAACTGCGCAAACCTCACGAAAAATCAGATCGTAACTTTTAGAATTAGATCGTACGAGATTATGAGATAAATAATTCCAAATATTCTCAAACTTACAAGAGTCATCAGAATTTTTTGAAAAGCCTCGGTGACGAAAAATTAAGTTTTCACAGCGATAAATTTTAAAATGCAACAGGGCACCACGATTGTGTCGTTAATCGAAAATAATTAATCCATCCTGTTACCAACGTTCGGAACACTGGGCGGGAAATAGCAACGATGATTTAAAAATTTGATGAACACCGAGGCCAGCTAGTCTCTCTAATTGCATCGATTTTCCATCCCCCAGATTTGACGGAAATCAACGGCTGTATTTGTTAATTAATCAATTCCCGTGTTCCTGTTCGCTTTTTTTCCCCCCTCCCCCTGTTCTCGGTGCGTTCGCGCGCGAAAACAAAGGGAGAATTGGCGAACACGTTGCTCGGCAATCGATTTTTCGAGGCGGCGTTGCGAAATCACATTTTCTGGAAGATTGAAATACTTGACGAAGTTTCGCAACACCACGGCGAGGTCAATTGTCCTTTTTGACATGATTAACTTGAACAGAATTTAAATCGTGGAAATGTGAATTTTCAAATTTGTACCCAGCGTGAAATGTAGATGCAATTTGTAAAAAGTTGCCGAATTTTGTGATTGGCAATATGACAACGTTTATACGTAATATTGATAACAGTGCAACTAGCAATGTTATTTATTACTATTGTAATGAGCAAACACGTTTTAACTTCGTGCGCCTTCAAATTTCTCATATACAGGACAAAGTATTACATTCATGGGACTTTGAAAATGTAATACTTTGTCCTGTATATGAGAAATTTTAAAATTTCCAAATTACAGTTTAGGATCGAATCACTTGACTTGATTTCCTCGATTCTACGAGAAAAATTGTATGTCCTTGGCACAAATTTTTCTTTACATTTTTCTTTAATCCTCGATTCATATACACAATTACACACAAATAACCTGTCGTTCAATCATCCGATCTAATTGTACTCATTTATATATCTCACGATATATAATCAGCGAAGCTTAACTCTCACGAAAATTCAATTGAAGCAGCTCGATCTTCGACGAAAAAAACAGAACACTTTCACGTGACGAAAGGATACGTTTCCGTAGCTCGTTGGAAGCGGAGAATCCTCCTCTTGAGAACCGTCTTTACTCCAAGTCGATGCGGCGTACCGTTCTCGAGATATCGCCGTTTAAAGGGAACTTTAGTTCTCGTTATCGCTGTCCTTGTCGCGCGATCGTTCACTGACCTGTCCCAAGTGCGCTGGTCAGTGACAGACGCTGAGTCTGCGTATTTTTTTTTTCTCTTTTCCTTTTTTTTTCTTTTTTTTTACGAGCGTCACTCACGGCGTACGCATTTCTGCGGGGGTGGAAAAGTGGGTCACGGCGTTTCCGGGAATTTCGGCCGCCATTCACAATCCCTCGTGCGTTCCACCCTATATTTGAACAGCCGTATCTCGAGTACCGATCGAGATATCGAGATGAAACAAAATGGAGATTCCGCAGCGTGGTTCCCCTCCGTGTTCCGAAAGGTTTCTCGATGGAATTTCTTGATAGTTTGAATGGTATTTTTGGGGTTGAAGCGAGATAGGATTTTACGTACGAGAGTACATGACATTTTTCCGAGGAATTTTTGTTTTTTGTTTCTTTTTTAATAATTACATTCATTTATATTGCTCGCGAAGATTTAATTGAATATGTTATTTTGCTGGTGAACGATTGGTGACGAGTAGATTGCGAATTTTTATACTTTCCAAGGTATAAAAATTCATAGAAAGTGCACAACTAGGTAAAATGTTAAAACTTTGTTTAATAATTGTATTTAATTGTTAAAAAGTAGAAGCATTTAATTCGGAGGGTGTGTTTACTTGAAATGAGATTTAAAATTTCGAAATCATTATGTTGATTTAAAAGTCACGATGAAATTCTGATTTTCTGTTTGAAAATTTTCTAAACGTTAAAAAAGATACTTCTTAATTAAAGAAAATTAGACCGAAAATGATACAAAGAACACGATGAAATTAACTTTAAAGAATTTGAGGATTCACAATGATTGCTGATCATGAGAAATCTAATCGAAGTTTCGATGCACAAGAATAATTGCACAATAATAAATTAATTACTATAATATATAACTACAAATTGTATGATAGTAAAAATCGCCATATTGTATCGAGGAATATTTCAATCATTCCTGTTAACAAAAAAAAAGAATTCTAAATGCAATTTTATGCACTCAATTCCTCATACTTCACGATCAACTAACAGTGGAAAATACAAAAAAAAATAAATCATTTCTTGATATTCGAATGTTGTCGGAAAAATCTCCACCAAGTTTGAAATGAATACAACGATACCGTTTATTCTTCTCTCCTTATTAACTTGCACGTCCGTGAAGCTATTGGTTCAGAATTTTAAGCCGAATCCACTCGATAGAATTGTGAAAACATCAGCCATGGAAGAATAGTGGCGAATTTTTTTTTTTCCTGTCAAAACGTTATCAAATGAAGCGTTATCATCCCCTTTATTTCGCGATGGTTATCATTAACGTGGTTTCAGCGACTACAGTTCGCCGCGAGGGATCTGACTTAAAAAGTAAATAAAACGAGCTGCGGCTCATTATGCAGAGAGAGGTTTCAAGGATAGAAATATGATTCTAGAGATTTTAATTTCTCAACGGGCTAGTGGGAAATGATACAGTTTATTTGGCGAATCCTGGCAGATTAAACGGGGCGTTGGATGGAACGGAGACTGCAATTAATATTTGTTGGATATTCAAGAACGAGCTATGGCCGAATGGAAAGTAAAACGAAGGCAATAACATGATTGATGCGTACAGTAATGAGAAATATTTTTTGAATGAATTTAGAAACTTTATGTTCTCAAAAAAAAAAGTATTAATAAATAAGAAAAATGAAATTCGAAGAAATAAATAGCTAAATAAACAATTTATGTATGTAGCTTTCTACATTTATGGTACATAAATTGGTACATAAAATTTGAAGCTGTAGACAATTTTAGCTATTTCAACGAAAGTTCAAACGCAGAAAGTTCAAACACGTAGAGAAAGCACGTGTAACATTGTTACAATTAATTTAAATTTAATTCTATTCGCGAAAACAGTTCTGATTCTGTTTAATAAAAGAAACTTTCACTGCATTCATTGCATGGTAAGAGTTCACAAGTAACTTTGAGTATGAGATCAAACAAATATACATAAGTAAATAAATGGTACAATAACATGCACGGTAGGCAAGTAATGAAAAGATAAATTAACAAAATAATACGTAATTTTATGTACAAAAGCCAATAAAGAAATGGAAACTCCACTTCTAAAATATCCTGATCCAGCATTATCAATGATTTTTCCCACTAAATTATCAATCAAATCCAATTCACTCTTAGCATCAGGAAGGAAGACAGAGACAAGTGTCCCTTCGAAAATCGGCACGATATGAGAGCAGATAGGACATGGTCCAAAAATCGATTTCGTCTGACCTAGAAGTGTCACTTGGAAACTACTTGTCAGCCTCTTGTCTCCTTTATCCACCCTCTGCCTTTTCCACCGTAGACACACCAAAGACCAGTGTCCTCTTTCCTTCACAGAGACTTGTAATTTCCGCTTCAAGTTGCACACTTCGACCCTGCACCCCGGTTTTTTCCTTTTCTTTTTTTTTTTTTTTTTTCTTTCTTTTTGGCCACCGTGCTTTGCATAATTCACGGTTACCTTGTCCGCGTATAA